>NC_133527.1:176241549-176446549 GCF_048544455.1 Silene latifolia | reverse complement strand
CCGATGCCACTCTTGTGGCCTTGCGTGAGAAGCATCCTGCCGCCCTGCCTCCTTCACTGCCTCCTTTGTCTGGGGATCATCATCCTCTGGTTGCCTCATTGACAGTGGTTTTGGATATGATTTAGAGCTTCCTACGTGGTACTTCTTGTGGGAGGGATGGTTTTCGCGCTCAGGACCTTATGGACTGTTGAGTGGCGCTGTTGTGGCTATCTCTAATGATTTGATCACTTATATTACTAGGGTGGTTAATCTTTTTCTTGTGGGCCGGTGTTCTCTTGCTCTGGGTGAGTACATTGCCAGTGCCCCTCTCACGCCGCTTGTTAAACCGGGTGGTGGTGTTCGTCCTATTGCTGTTGGCACTGTCTGGAGACGACTAGTCTCTATGGTTGATGCTTTTATGGTTGGTCCTTCTATGTCTTCTTATTTTGCTGGTCTTCAGTTTGGGGTGGGTGTGTCCGGTGGAGGAGAGGCTATCTTGCATGCCTTGAATCGGCTCATTGAGGCCCGGGGTACTGAGGTGGGACTTTCTATGTTGTTGGTTGATTTCCCGAATGCTTTCAACCTTGTTGATCGTGCGACCATGCTTCAGAAAGTCCGCCATCGTTGCCCGGTTCTTTCCCGTTGGGTGAAGTTGTATTATTCCATACCTGACCGTCTTTTTTTATGGGGAGCATTGCTTGTGGTGTTGTCAAGGTGTCCAGCAAGGTGATCCTTTAGGCCCTTTGCTTTTCGCTTTCGTTTTGCATCCCTTGGTGTGCAAAATCCGGGACTCTTTTGACCTCACTATGCAGGCGTGGTACTTGGATGATGACACCATCATTGGGGATACATTGGAGGTGGGGAGGGTTTTGGATTTGATTATGGCGGATGGCCCTCGTTTTGGATTGCATCTTAATCTCTCCAAGACTGAGGTCTTTTGGCCTGTTGAGGATCCTCAGAGTCGGCTCCCCGGGGTTTTCCCCCTTTCTATTGCTCGACCTTTGCGTGGTTTCTCTGTTTTGGGTGGACCTGTCAGTACTTGTGCTATGTTTGGCAGTGAGATTGTGGCGAAGAGAGTGACTAAGACTATTGAGCTTATGGACTTGGTCGGGAGGATTGAGGACCCGCAATGTGAGTTGCTTCTGCTTAGAGCTTGTACTGGTATTTTTAAGCTCTATTTCTCTCTTCGTACTTGCTCCCCCGGTGTTTTTGGTTTGGCTCATCTCCCTTTCGATGGTGCTCTTCGTTCCAGCTTGGAACGTATAGTCACCACGTCTGGCCCTGGTTTTGGGGATTGGTAGTGGCGCCTTGCTACATTCCCTTTACACCTGGGTGGTCTTGGTGTTTATGCGGCGGGAGATGTTTTACATTATGCTTTTCTTGCTTCCCGTTTGCAGTCTGCTGATTTGCAGGCTAAGCTCCTACGGCCTTTTGGTATTGTAGATGTTGGCCCTACTTTCGATGATGTTGCAAGGATGTTTTTTGAGACTACAGGTTCTGCTATCTTACGTAACCCTAGTGAAATTGCTGCCCCCAAATTTATGAAGAAATTGGCAGACATTTAGTTTGCGACGGTTGCTGCTGCTTCAGAGTCTGTTTTCTCTTTGGCACCGCGTCAGCTTGCTTTCTAGAGGTCTCAACAGGGTGCCCACTCCTCCGATTGGTTGCGTGCGGTTCCTATCTCTGGGTTGGGTCAGACTATGAACGGAAGGACTTACCGTAGTGTGCTTGGATATCAACTGGGTTTTCGGTTTTTCACGGTATCTAGGCCTTGGCCCGCTTGCTCTCGTATTTTTGCCGATGATGTCTACGGGGACCGCGTTGTTTCTTGTACTGGTACTGTGGGTGTTAAGCATCGGCACAACCTCGTTCGTGACACCTTATTCGACATCTGTTATCGGTCTGGTATTTTTACGGGTAAGGAGGTCGATATCGGTTTGGTTGACAGACATGGTGGTTCCCTTCGTCCTGCGGATTTGCTACTTTATTCCTGGGACAGAGGGCGTGATGTTTGTGTCGATTTGACAGGGTCTTCTCCTTTGACTGAGACTGGGATGCAAGATTTTGTGCCCGGCCGGGTTGTCGCTGATGTTGCTCAGCGTAAGTTTGCTAAGTATGGGGATTTATGCGCGGCGGCTGGTTATGATTTCCTTCCCTTCTCTTTCTCTTCACTTAGGGAGCTGGGTTCGGATGTTGTGGCCTTGCTCAAGCGGATCCATAAATTCTCCATCTCTCAGGATGCGGGAGCTCGTGTGGCAGCTTATATTTTTACCAGACTTATCTTTGCTGTTGCTAAGGGTGTGGGGCACAGATTGTCTCTCGGCTCCCCACCAATTTCATGTAAACTATTATTTTTCTTTTAATGAAAACTCGCGCATCCTTCTATTAAAAAAATAAAAAAATAAATAAAAAATAATAATAATAATAACAACAACAACAACAACAACAACAACAACAACAACAACAACAACAACAACAACAACAACAACAACAACAACAACAAAGAATAAAGAATAAAGAATAACAAAACAACAACAACAACAACAACAACAACAAAGAATAAAGAAAGAATAAAGAAAAAGAAAGAACAAAGAAAGAATAACAACAACAACAACAACAACAACAACAACAACAACAACAACAACAACAACAACAACAACAACAACAACAACAACAACAACAACAACAATAATAATAATAACAACAACAACAACAACAATAATAACAACAATAATAACAATAACAATAATAATATTATTAATAATAATATTAATAATAATAGCAATAATAATATTATTAATAATAATGGTAATAGTAATGGTAATAGTAATAGTAATCAATACTATATATTAAATCCAGAAACCAAGGGACTTCAATGTAACTAAAGAAAGTAATACAAATTAATTATACTATATAGTTTTAAATACTAGCACCGTGTGATGGACCCAATTAAGGGATCTCAATGCAAATATTATATAGTTTGGGTTAAAATTAAATTATATAAAAGTTTGGTAATTTTCCTAAATATTTGTAAGAGACTAAAACATAGTCAATTTCCTTAAAATAAAATAATTACTTAAGATGATCAATTTCCTTAAAATAAAATAATTAATTAAGATGGTCAATTTCAAGGAGACTTAAACAAGGAAGATGCTTGGGTAATTTTCCTAAATAATTATAAAAGACTAGAAGACGGTCAATTTCCTTAAACTAAAATAATTAATTAGTATAAACATTCACACTTATGGTATTAATTATTATCATCATAAAATTATATATTAAATTTAAAATCTATGCAATTTTATTAAATTTTATAGTTTATTATATGATGTTAATTATTAAACATACAAAAATATAATACAAGTAGGTTATAAATAATTGAAGTTAGATTCCATAATATATAATATTGCATAATTTTTTCGATTTGATTTAATGCATATATGTAATATATTTATATAAATATATGATCCTCTTAAAATTGCATGTCCAAGTAGTAAAAGTAATTTCATAAGTAAAGAATAAGAAATTGTAGCAACATTGGACATAGTTATTTGATAATAATCACTCATTTGAATAGTAAAAGTAACAATATTATTAGCGAGATTAGTGAAAGTGGAAGAAACAACAACGAGAGTAGTGAAATAATCAATATTAATGCTTCAATAGTGAAAGTAACAATAATTACGGCTGGAGTAGTAAAATTATCAATATTAATGCGGAAGTAGTGACATTAACAATAATTACGGCAGGAGTGGTGAAAGTAACAATGATTACGGGCAAGTATTGAAATTTTATTACTATTGTTTCATTGATAAGAGTAAAATATTAATAGCAGGAGTGGTGAATTTGTCTCAAGATTTATTCATCGTAATTTTAGGATTTGTCATAGAAAAATATATTAAGATAAATTTATGAGAGATGCAACTTTAAGTAACTTTATTTAATGAAAAAAAAAATTAATGGTAAGTAGAGGTAGCCCGGGCAAAGCTGGGCACCAATACTAGTAGTAATAGTAATAGTAATTGTATTTCCTAATAGTAATAATAATAATAATAATAGTATATAATAATATAGTTTCCTTCTATGTGACCTACCCTACTACTATAAATAGGAGACATAAGTGTAGTTCGTAAAATCTGTAGCAGCAAGAATTACGAAAGTGAAAGAATGCAGTAGCGAAATAAAAACCAGAGATCAGATATACCGACAGAGGAAAGGTAGTGACACGGTACGAAACCGTTGCCTTAAAAACTATTTGTCCGGTGCGACCGTGGTGGCGATCAGCGACGACCGGTAGTCCCCAAGGATTACACTACTGCTGCCTCACAGACTCGCCCACTCGAGTTTGTAAGACCTGGAACGATATCAATTAGCAATACCCAGAAATTTTATGAGAGAGCAGAGAAGATCGAGAGAGGAGAGTTTATGTTTTCTGTGTGTTTTGATAGAGAAGTCGGGCTCCTATTTATAGCCAAAAACGCAGCAACAGAAGCAGCAAAACCGACTCCTAAGATGTTGCAGTCAAGGGCTACAAACGTGGAGCATGACCCTCATGTTGACAGTCAGGCGATTGCCAAATCCCAAATCCCGAATCACGAATCCGGATCCGGGCCGGGCCGGGCTCGCACGCACGGCACGCACAAGACGCGCGTGTGAGCCGAATTAAGCACCTCGCAAAGTCTCTACAAAAGACTCCCCATGACCACTAGTGATAAGGTAAGGGAAGGGGTGTTATATAAACCCATAAAACACCCACTTCCTCACCAATGTGGGACAAATGGAAACTAAGAAAAAGGCTCTCAAAGCCTCCATTTCCAACAATCCCCCACTAGAGGCGCCAGAGCCAGAGAAAGAAGAATTCCTGGGTAAAGGAAGGGTGGATACTTAGGTATCAATATCTTTCGATTTGAATTGACACTTTAGTGAAATGAGGAAACAACTTACTTACAACTAGAGAATGTCTTGCGATTTGAATTCCTAGCTGAACTTCGGTCGATACCCCCCACTACACATATCATACCTTCAAATTAAGATCGTCCCGCGATTTCAGAGTGCAACGCGCTCTTTTAGAGCTTATGCGTTACCTTGGTACTGATAGGTGTGACCACAAGACTTCTCATAGTCTTAGGATCATTACACCTACGTAGGTGGCTCAAGTGCTTCTCATCAGCACTTCTCACATGAGCCATTAAGGACATAAGTCCAACCTAGAGTATAATTCATCAAGTGCGTCTCAAAAGCACCACCATAAAGGCTATGAATCATACTACGCCATAGGAATGGAAACTTTGAACCTAGTCAATCTCAACTTTGACTCAGGGACCTAAGCCCCATTCCCCTCGACGTATTAACGACTAATCTCTTAGTCAAACCCTTAGTAAAGGGATCAGCAAGATTACTTTCGGACTTCACATAGTCCACAGTAATCACTCCATTCTCAAGGAGTTGTTTAACTGCAGCGTGCCTTATTCGCATGTGTCTCTTTTTCGAATTGTAGACACTATTCTTTGCAACGCCAATAGCGACTTTTCGAGTCACACAAAGATGGAGACCGGTGTCACCCGTCCTCCCCATACTTGGTACATCACCAATAGGTTTTTCAGCCAATCAGCTTCTTGTCCTGCCAACTCAAGAGCTATGAACTCCGACTCCATGGTAGAGCGTGCAATACAAGTCTGTTTAGAAGACTTCCACGATATCGCACCTCCACCCATGGTGAAGACATAACCACTAGTAGAACAAATCTCATCGTTACCTGCAACCCAATTTGCATCACAATATCCTTCTAACACAGCAGGAAATTTACCATAATGCAAACACAGATCAACTGTTCCTCTTAGGTATTTTAGCAAACGACGAAGAGCATTCCAATGTTCATTACCGGGGTTATGTGTATAACGACTCAGTCTACTAACAGCATTTGCAATATCTGGTCGAGTACAGTTCATAAGAAACATCACACTCCCTAGGATTTTAACATACTCTTCCTGGGAAACACTGTTACCCAAGTTTTTACTCAAATGTACACTAGAATCATAGGGTGTTCTAGCAGGCACAACATCAAAGCAGTTAAACTTTTTCAACACCTTTTCAACATAATGAGATTGACTCAAAGAAATTCCATTGGAGTTTCGGATAACCTTAACCCCTAGGATAACATCAACTTCTCCTAAGTCCTTCATCTCAAAGTGTGATGACAAAAATTCTTTGGTTTTAATTATCACATCTAAATTATTACCAAAAATAAGCATGTCATCCACATATAGGCATATAATAACACAATCAGATTCTATCACTTTGGAATAAACACATGAATCAGAATTGTTAATCATAAAGCCATTACTCATCAAAGTAGTGTTGAATTTCTCATACCACTGTTTAGGTGCTTGTTTCAGACCATAAAGTGACTTGTTCAGTTTACACACTTTATTCTCTTGACCCTTAATCACAAACCCTTCAGGTTGTGACATATAGATCTCTTCCTTTAGCTCACCATTCAAGAAAGCGGTTTTAACATCCATCGATGTATAATAAGGTTATGAATAGCAATAAAGCGACAAGAGTTCTTATAGTCGAAATTTTGGTCACAGGAGAATAGGTATCAAAGTAATCAATGCCCTTCTTTTGTGTAAAGCCTCTAACTACAAGTCTAGCTTTGAACCTTTCTATTGTACCGTCAGGTCTCATTTTCTTTTTAAAGATCCATTTACTCGTAATGGGTTTACTACCTTTAGGTAAATCAGTCAACTCCTAAGTCTGATTAGAAACAATAGAATCAAGTTCACTTTTAATAGCATCTTTCCAAAAATTAGCATCAATGGATTTCATTGCCTCACTATAGGTTTTTGGGTCATCCTCTATTAAAAAGGCCGAAACAAACTCATCACTTGCACAAACAGAGTATCCATATTCAGATAAATGTGTTGTAACATAATCACTATAATCCTTTGGACATCTAGGTCTTTTACTCCTCCTAGGTTCAACAAAGATGATCAATAGGAGTGCTACTACAACTAGCATGTGAAGACATATCAATAGATGCAACAGGTAATGAAGTAGATGAAACAACATTTTTCTGAAAGGGGAAAACATGCTCAAAAAATTCGGCATCTCTAGCCTCAGATATAGAACGGTCACTCAAAGACATAAATCTATAAGCAGAGCTATTTTGAGCATAACCTATAAAAACACAATCATAGGTCTTAGGTCCAACGGTAGGTCTCCTAAAGTCAGGTAAACCCACTTTAGCCAAACACCCCCACACTCTAAGGTAACTTAGGTTAGGAGGAAAGCCCTTCCAAATCTCGTAGGGTGTCTTGTCAATTTTCTTATAAGGTACACGGTTAAGAATGTGACAAGCAGAAAGAATTGCTTCCCCCCACATATCGTCAGATAGGCCAGAACTTAAAAGCATAGCATTCATCATCTCTTTTAAAGTTCTATTTTTACGTTCAGCTACACCATTGGATTGGGGTAAATAAGGTGGACTAGTCTCATGTATTAAACCATTTGTAGCACAGAAGTCTGCTAAATAACTGGATTTATACTCACCACCTCTATCAGATCTTACCCTTTTAACCTTTCTATCGAGTTGATTTTCGACCTCATTTTTAAAGTTTATAAACGATTGTTCTGCTTCATCTTTAGTCTTAAGCAAATAAACTCGGGTGTATCTCGAACAGTCGTCTATAAAAGTCACATAATAATTCTTGCCACCTCTACTTGCAACATTTTTGAAGTCATCTAGGTCGGTGTGAATTAACTCAAGAAGACTCGTAGTCCTAGTTGTCACAGGTTTACTAGGTTTCTTTGTGAATTTAGCCTCAACACAGCTACCACATTTAGAGAATTCTTGACTCGACAAACTTGGAATTAAACTCATGGTTCTAAGTTTTTTTAATGTAGTCGATATTCACATGACCTAATCTACCATGCCAAACATCAATAGACTCAATATATAAGCGAAGTAGATGCAATATTATTAAAAACAGAATCGTGTTCAGACAAAAAGACCCCCAGACAGATAACCCTTGCCCACAAATTCCCCATTGCGCGACATTACAACCTTGTCAGCCTCAAAAACAAGTTTCATGCCAGCTTTGTTTAACAAGGCACCCGACACGAGGTTTCGACGCAATGTAGGTACAAATAAAACATTATTAAGGGCAAGTGTTTTCCCCGAGGTGAGTTTGAGAAAGATCTTGCCTTTGCCTCGTGATCTTTGCAGGTGAAGAATTACCCATGTAGACGCATTCCCCATCGCCTATCTCCTCGAACTCAAAAATAACCCCTTATCAAAGACACGAGGTGTCTGGAAGCGCCATATCAAGACCCATTCGAAAGATTACCCACCGATTAGCTTCAACAACCACAAAGCAATGACATCATCGGTCACAACATTGGCTTCACTTTTCAAAGCATCTTCTTAAGTTCTTATCATTGCACTGGTAGGCTTTGTGACCCGGTTTCCCACAAACATAGCAAACCAAAGGACCCTTGGGCTTCGAATCTTTGCAACCGGCTTGGTGTACTTCCCTTGATCGCCTTCTTTCCTTTGCCCTTACCCCGACCAACCTTGGCCTTACCCTTACCCTTGAACTTTTCAAAGAAAGATTTGACGGACCACCGACTCAACCAAATTAGCTTTGACAAAGAAGAATGATGCATTCACAGACCGGTAAACAAAGCAGGGTTGTCTTTGAGGCGATTTGCCTCTTCGGTCCTCATATGACTGATAAGTTCCATAAGGGACATGTCTTTCTTTTTGTGTTTTAGCCGATTCCTATACTCGGACCGGGAGGGAGGGAATTTTTCCAACAAAGACATTAGCAACAAAGAGGTCGTCTAATTTCATGCCCTCACTAACAATATCAAAGACACAAATTTTCATAGACATGAACCTGTTCCATAATAGACTTCCCATCCACTATCTTAAATTGCAGCCACTTACCCACAACATATTTCTTTTTCCCAGCGTCATCAGCCCCATATTTTTTCAGTAAGGACTCCCAAATGACTTTAGCCGATTTATTATCAGCAAATAAATCGAACAATGGGTTAACCATGTTATTAAGTATGTGACACCTAGCGCTTTGTTGTCCTTAACAAATTTAGCAATGTCATCTTCATTTGACTTAATCGCCTTAGCCGCAGGAGGGGTAGTCTCGGATCGACGGAACAACGGGTTTTGGCGGGTCATTAAATAAAACATAATCAATTTCTAATCGCTCAAAAACATCAACGCTTTCGGGACCAACGCTTATAATTCGACCATCTAATTGCTCAATTTTCAAATATCGGTACAATTTTCGAAATCACGACATGGCTATGCACTAAATAAATAGTTTTTAAATTGTAGTTCGTAAAATCAGAAAGAAAAGAATTACGAAAGGGAAAGAATGCGATAGAGCGAAATAAAAACCGGAGATCGATATACCGACAGAGGAAAGGTAGTGACACGGTACGAAACCGTTGCCTTAAAAACTATTTGTCCGGTGCGACCGTGGTGGCGATCAGCGACGACCGGTAGTCCCCAAGGATTACACTACTGCTGCCTCACAGACTCGCCCACTCGAGTTTGTAAGACCTGGAACGATATCAATTAGCAATACCCAGAAATTTTATGAGAGAGCAGAGAAGATCGAGAGAGGAGAGTTTATGTTTTCTGTGTGTTTTGATAGAGAAGTCGGGCTCCTATTTATAGCCAAAAACGCAGCAACAGTAGCAGCAAAACCTACTCCTAAGATGTTGCAGTCAAGGGCTACAAACGTGGAGCATGACCCTCATGTTGACAGTCAGTTGGACTGACTGATTCAACTCAACAACACAGCCCAAAATAAAACTCAGATGCGGCCCAAAAAAGATAGGCACAGCCCGCCGCAGGCGATTGCCAAATCCCAAATCCCAAATCACGAATCCGGATCCGGGCCGGGCTGGGCTCGGGCACGTGTGCGAGCTGAATTAAGCACCTCGCAAAGTCTCTACAAAAGACTCCCCATGACCACTAGTGATAAGGTAAGGGAAGGGAAGGGGTGTTATATATACCCATAAAACACCCACTTCCTCACCAATGTGGGACAAATGGAAACTAAGAAAAAGGCTCTCAAAGCCTCTATTTCCAACAATAAGCCTTATATTGACCTCATTCTTCATAAAAATCTGAATAATTCATAAAGGAGGCAATATAGAAGAAAGAAGAAGGAGAATTAGATTTAATTATCGTCTCAAGGTAAAACCGTCTTATAATTTAATGTATTGATTTTATAACCTTTATAACTCGCTTATTAGACCACCGTATGATTAACTAAGACCGTGACTATGATCGTGGACCACTAGGGTGTGACTGGACGCACGTTTGACCACCGTTGACCGGCGGGAAGGGGGATATTATTGGTGTTTTACGTTGGTTGCTTGTAGTGTGTGTACCATGGGTTATACGGGTTTAAGACATCCTTGTCGTGACTGTTTTGAGACCAGACCTGGGTGGTTGGCTTGTGGGTGGTTAGTCGACCTAGGTGGTGGTGTTAAGGTGGCGAAATGTGGCGACTTGGGTTGATGTCTCGCCGGAAAATCGTATAAGGTGTGGGACTGTGTTTTGTTGGTTAAACCGTGAATAGATAAGGTGTTTGCAACCTTACCTCGCTTTAAATGGTTAGGACTTGGGTTGTTGGTGGTCCTGGATACGGTGGAGGGTGATGGTGGTCAGTAGTGGTGGTGGTGGTCGTAAGTAGTAGTTTAAATATTGAGTTTGTATAATTGCGTCGGTTTCGTTTGCTGTTGGTGTTAGGGCTGGTATTGAACGCGGGTGTGGTGGTTGTTGAGGGTGCTGACCACCGTATCTGGATGGGGTGATGTAGGAGGTCCACGGTGGTGCGTGGGGGTGGAGGCTGCCGTGGTGTAGCATGGTGTTTGGGCTGTGTTTAGGAGTGATGGGTTTTCGGTGTTGGTAGCGTTTGTTGTTAATTGTTGTTACGGTGGTGTATGGAGGTGTCGTGGGAGAAGGTTGGGTCTGGTAGAAGCCATGGCTAGGGTGGTAACGTGTTGGTTGTTGGGGCGTGTGGTGGTTTTGGCTGTGCTGGTGTTCGTGAGATTGTCGAGTTGTCATTATTGTTGGAGGTGTGTAAGTGTAAGCCGTTGATGGTGACTTAGCTGATAATTTATGAGTGAGTGTTATGAATTAGTTTTAGTTATGGGTCAGGATTTGAGTTGGGTTTAAGATGGGTTTATAAATATTAAATTACGTAAAAATATAATAATATAACTAGTTTATAACTAGTTTAATAATTTTCTATTTTTTTTAGACAAACGTAATTATTTTCTAATTAGTTTTGTTAGTAATTGTGAATTATTAATTTGTATTAGGTGACGGTTTTATTGAGGAAATTTATTTGTTGCTTGGATTGCATTATTGGAGTACGTAGTTGGAGTATTTGCTTGTCTGGTAGGATAACTACTCTTCTCGTTTTCTTTTGTGTAATTGAATGGATTAATGGATGCGTAAATTATTATTACTGTTGGATTATTATGGTTATTTATTATTGGATGAGAATATTCATATTGACATATTATTTTATTGGATATCCTCAGTCTCAGACTGGGACAACAATAAGTTATGAGATATCCTCAGTCCCGGACTGGGGCTACATTTGTGTTTATCCCGGGCCAGGAGTTGTCGGGACGACACACTATTGGAGCCTCGGTCAGGGACCGGGACGACTAGGGTGAATATGATGGAGAATTGGTGGTGGTATTTATTTGTTCCACGTGATTGCATTTGTTAAGTTGTATTTTAATGTTGTGTGATTATCATACTCAATCTCGTGGTTGAAAGTGTATTCGTGAACACCTGTGATGAACCATAACTGGGGAGTAGATTTGACAGGTACTAAAGATTAGCTGACTTGGGAGCTTATGGGGATGCGTGAGGACTTGGCCAGTTTACCTAGAAGACTAGACTACATAGATTATTTAATCACTTTATTTATTTTCGCTGCCAGTTGTATATTATTGTATACTAAGTTTTAGTTTGGTTAATTGTAATAAACACGTAATCGCTAATTATTAATTTAAAATACTTTAGTTTGTTGTACTTTGTTATTCACTACCTCGGGAAACCGAGATGGTAACAGTCCTATTTATCTAGGAATGTCTTGCTAAAGACTCTTAGATAAATGGGGGTGTTACATTACACAGACTAATCGGGCGGTAGTCTTTAACCCCTTCAGGATTATCACATTTTGGGATTAGTGTTATAAAAGTCCTATTAATTTGTTTTAGTACCATTCCGGAATTTAGAATTGAGAGCACTGCCTTAGTAAAATCCTTTTTTATCAATCCCCAACATTTTTGATAAAAGACCGCATGAATACCACCCGGTCCTGGTGATTTCAGAGCCCCCATTTGGAAAACCGCAAACCTTACTTCTCTATCAGTAAAGGGTCTATCCAAGAGATCTGCATCATCCGCAGCTACTCTTTTTGCGATATTTTGCAGGACATAATAATAATTATTTAGATTACTCTGTACCTGATAGTTTGTTGGTGCATTATAAAGATCTACAAAAGACTTTTGGAAGCATTCACTCACCTTTGGGAGATCATAAATCCATTCCCCATCATCCCCTTTGATTCCCAGAATATAATTTCTCCCGGCTCGTCCTTTCACCCAATTAAATAAATATTTCGTACACCCATCTCCGTCAATTATCCACCTAATTTTTGCTTGTTCTTTCCAATACATAGCCGCTGCAACATCAAATTTCCGAATCTCCTCATTTACTTTAGTGTATGTCTCCTCATTACCATCATTAATAGCCATATCCATCCTATGTTCCAGCCTTTTATCGAAATCCTCCCATTTCTCTGTCCACTCCTTTCTTTTATCAAGTGTCCACTTCTTCACCGATTGTCTAGTATGTTTTAATTTCCTCAATATTCTAAAAGTCGGAGACTGACACGACTGTCGCAACATCCTGCATATTTTGATTCAACCTGCGCTGACCTTGTCTGCAAGGCTTGTGATCTTCTTCTAGCTCAATCATGTGCATACAAATATCATAATTGATGCCCTGAATATCATCCAATGAATAACCTATTGCTTTCCTGTTTTTCTTAAGAACGGCTAACAAAGCGGTCAGCTGCTTATCATCTAGCTTAGCACTAACAATGATTGGATACTGCTCAGTATCATCTAACAATGCATATTTGAGATGAGAAGGAAGAGGCTTATGCTCAGGTACATTTACCTCCATAGCGCAAAGAGTGTTTACCAGTTGTTCTAGCCTCTCTCCTTCGGCGTCGGTGAGTTCACGCTCATCTATTGCAGCTACAAGCAGATCCAACACAGCGTCATTGTTTTCCGGGTTATCTGCACACTCATCTAACAACATCAAAGCTTCAAGTGGATCCTTTATCAAGGAATCCGACCAGAACTCATAAACAGACTCATCAACGATATCAACTAAATAACAAGTATCCTTTATCATTGGTCTAGCAAGTGTACCAGACAAACTGAAAGTGATAGCGTCATCCCCCACTGCAAGAGTCAAACGCCCTTGTTTGAGATCTATAATAGCCCCAGCTGTACATAAGAATGGTCTTCCTAAAATAGTTGGGGTCCGGGTATCCTCAGCTATGTATAAAACAATAAAATCTACTGGAATAAAGAACTTGCCTACTTTGACAGGCACGTCTTCTAGGATACCTACGGTCGTCGGACCGATCTATCAGCCATCTGGAGGGTGATATTGGTTATTTTAAGGTGACCCATATTAAGCTTCATGCAAACACAGTAAGGCATGACACTGACACTGGCTCCTAAATCACAGAGAGTCTTATCTATCACTTCATTTCCTATTACATAGATAATAGAGAAACTACCCGGGTCTTTCAATTTAGGTGGAGCTTTATTAAGAATTAAATTGCTAGACTTTTCCATAAAGGCAACAGTATCAAATTCACTAAGCTCTCTCTTACGCGTCAAAATATCTTTCATAAATTTCGGATAAGAAGGTACCTGGGTAATTAATTCGGTAAAAGGGACAGATACCTGAAGGTTCTTGACCACTTCCATAAACTTACCGAACTGTCGCTCAACCTTAGCATCTTTCAGACGTCCGGGATAAGGAATTCTGGTAACAGTAAGTGGATCTATGCCTTTCTCTTTACCTTTGTCTATCCATCAGCGTGTTTAGACTTCAAAATAATATCGTCGCCTTTGCAAGTGTTCGATCGAGGGGTATTAGTGCTCGATCGAGTACTTTTCTCTTGAAATTTGGTCGATCGAGAGATGCAGCCTTGTCGATCGAGATCATAAATTTGGGCACTCTTCGATCGAGTACCTACATCACTCGATCGAGGACTTTCAGAAGAAGAACCACTCGATCGAGGACCACTATCACTCAATCGAGTACTTTGACGAGGTTCAGCAGCGACGTCGTCAAATTGTTCTTCCAAAACAGATTCCGGAATTTCTTCAACAGGTATATCAGCATTTCCGGCATTATTGGTCCGTCATAGGTAAGACCACTTCTAAGATTAATTGCATTAATCGGATCGCAAGAAGGTAGTTGACTCGCTTGGTTCATTTTCTCAGATGCAAATTGTGTGAATTAATCCTGCAATTTCTTCATAGAATCCCCATTTTCTTCTGCATTTTTCTGGACTTGAAGTGTCAAAGATAGCACCAAGGATTTCAGCTCCGCTATCTCTATATTTTTAGAAGAAGATTCTTCTTGCTGCGGCATTGAATCAATAGGACTAGAGGTACTTGGCATGGCTAAATCTTCATAAAATTGGGAGAACGGGATTCCTTGCTTAAATTGTTGATAAGCACGGGCTCGCTCTACTTCTGCCATACACGTAATCGGATCATGTCCTTTCGCGCCACATCTACCACAAATCACCGCTTGCTCAATCATGGCATGAACTTGTTCTTGTTCACCCAAAGTTATCAGGCTCCCTGTCTCGTCACACCCAACATTAAGGACTACTACCTCGGCCTCAAGGGATTAACCATCGCTTTTGCTCACTTGCCTTCCTCCTCTGGAACTCCCATACTCAGCTATATGAATGGCCATATCCTCAATAAGATGCCATCCCACGTTGTCATCAATATTCTTTTGAAACCTTCCTTTAGCCGCACTATCCAACACAGCTCTCTGATCGGCATGTAACCCATTATAAAATTGGTTGCATAGGAACATTGTGGGAAACCATGATGAGGTACAGAACGAAGTATCTTTTTGAACCTAGCCCAAGCTTCATTCAAATCTTTAGTGACCAATTGTGTGAAATTAGTGATTTGGCCTCTTAATGCATTGGTGCACTGTAGAGGGAAGTACTTTCTGTAAAACGCTAATGCTAGAGATTTCCAGTCAGTCACCTCAGCAGCTTCCCTATCCAGATCTCTCAGCCAATCCTGGGCGACATCAGTCAAGGAAAAGGGAAATAAGATTTCCTTGACCCTATCTTGTGTCACCCCACCAACCAAAGGAATGGCGGAGCAGTAATCAGTGAACAATTCCACGTGCTTGCCCGGATCATCACCAGCTACTCCCTTGAAAAGATTTCATTCCACCAACTGAATATAAGATGGATGAATTCCAAAGGTACCAGCATCCATAGTAGGAAGAAGGAAACCCTTAGGTAAAGAATCTACATTAGGTTCTGAGTGACTAGCGATGTTACGCATTTTAGCAAATGAAGTTGTTAGAATAGCAGATCTTTTAATGCCGTCTTCTAGAACGTATCACCTGCAAAATAACTTATAGCACTAGAGAAAAATATGAGAACTGTCTTAAGGAATAAATTCCTTAAGACTAGAGAAAACTTAAAATAAAGCAACAAAATAACGCCACTTCCCCGACAAAGGCACCAAAATTTGACACGGTTGTCGCAACACTCTTAAAAATAATACCAACTGGTCTCTATAAAATGTAGTAGAGGCAGTCGGGTATCGAATCCACAGGGAGATGGAAATAATGTATGCTAAACTAAGTCTACCTAAGTAACCGTTTCTTGGGGGTTTTGATTGTTGATTATAAACTACAGAGATTAAGAGAGAAAGGACAAAAAAGAATAAGCAATAAATACTAAAGAAATTACCAGAGAAGGAGACAGCTAGGACAGTCAGTTCACCATGGATTTCTAGGGATCCAAACTAAGGTCAAAGATCGGCATAAAACTCGGTTTGCATTATAGTGAAAAGGTCCTTCCGGTCCGCTATTCGCCCTAAAACATTACTAACTTAGCTTCCGCCCTCATTAGAATGTCCTAATGTTTACTACAGGTCTTGCCCCTTCCAATCTTCTGATATAAGTCAAGGCGTATCAAATCAACTAGCTAAATGCATCGACTCAAGCAGCTAATTGCTACTAAATACAGCAATTAACAACACAAACCTAATTCTAGTCAAGCCTAATCACCTAATAATATTTCCCTACCATGGCTCCCCTTATGTCCTAGCATAAGGAAATTAGCTCCGCATAATAGAAATTGAGGAAAACATAATAATAACCAAAATTGGTAAAATGAACGTGATGATAAATTTCTAAACAAAACAAAAGAAAGAGCAATAGAAAGAAGATGAATAGAACAAGAATAATAGTTGCACTAATAATTAATCAAATTCAAGATCAGAAATACCGAATACAAAGGAGTTCCAAGCAATGGAGATTTTAGGTCTAAAAAGTAAAGTGCCCAGGGAAGAGAAGAGTTGAAAGAAGAGAGATCTATCATTTTACTCTCTTCCTCCTATTTATTCTTAGATAGGATTAAAAGATCCACTAGGTAAAACTTAAGGATTGCGTAAAAATAATATCTACAGCAAAAATCACTCGATTGAGCAGAAATAATCGATCCACTCGATCGAGCACAATCAGGGTAAAACACTTCGATCGAGAGAAAAGAGTACTCGATCGAGAAACCTAGTAAACGCCCTTCTCGATCGAGCATAATAGTTATTCGATCGAATATCCTCAGCAATAAGAAGTGGTCGATCGACCAGTTTTCAGAAGCCAATCTAGTCGATCGAACTATGTCAGCGTGGATGAACTCAAAATACCCTCTGAAGCCACTTCACGCATCTCTAAGTGACAGATTCCAAGCTCTAATTCTTCTTTCTTCAAAATGCATGCAAACGGGACTGGTTCAAGCTTGATTTAGCTCACTTCAGGTCCAAACCTGCAAATAATACAAGACAGAGCAAAGTAGACTATTCGGGGGCATTTGTAGCTAGATACTACATAAATAACATAGAAATACGTGTAAATATAGTGTAAAAACCATATATAAAATGCACGCATCAGAGACCTCGTAATATGTAATAACCATGCATTCTTAATAAATTGTAAATGTTCCTCATAATCTAATGCCCACACCTCCATTTTATACGGTTTCTTGTTCAAGTTTCGAGTAAGATCGAGGTCCAACTCGATTGATGCATGATCAGAAATTTAAATCGGATAGTTTTTATTGCCCGTGTGTGGATAAATAGCGAACAAATTCTTGGACGCCAAAGCCTTATCAATCCTTTCATACACTCTCTTGCTCCCTTTTCTATTATTACACCATGTAAATCTCGGTCCCTTAAATGGAATATCCATCAGTTCATTACTAATTTTCCAACTATTAAAATTATGCATTGCTTGAATCAGATTTTGACTTGTACTTAATTTGTCGTTTGTATACTCAACTTGATTGAAATCTCTAACAATGAGGTAATGATATTGGAAGCCCTCAATCCAGCCTTCCAAATCAGCCAAAACCAAAGCACGCAGATTTGTATTCGGTTCCCCATAAAAAAGAACAAGATACCATAACTTCCCGTTATATTTCTCCACAAAACATTTCATTACTAGACTCATTTTTGCCTCCCTACGCCATCCTACCATAAGCCTCCGGAGGTACCCACAACATCTACCCCCTTGTTTTGGCAGGGATTTCATTGAATAGAAACGTCCTGCCAGGGGAATTAAGGAGGGGTGATCTAACTCAAATAGTTTGCCTGGCTAGTATTATTAAGTAAATAAATAAGTAAAAAGTAAAGACACAAAGATTTTATACGTGGAAAAACCCTGGGAATAAGGGAAAAAACCACAGGCACCAAGCCAGAAGGGATTATCACTATGATTTTGAGTAGCCTGACAGGGTATTTGTATATCAGGCGTGACAGGCTAAGGATATTGCTTAATTATATTTTTAATACAAGAATGAGTGTGATAGTATCAGTGTATCAGTGTTTCTTCCAATGCCCCTTCTGTATTTATCTTCTCTTCTATTTATATTAGCCTCTAAAGGTAGCTTCCTCTCGTTTGTTTAGGGTTTCCTGGTAAATAGGACTCGTGCCCTATTTACCCCGAAGTACTTAATTGACTGCGGCAGTATTGCAGCCGTTGCTTTTGACTCTTTCTTCCCTCTTCTTCTTTTGAATTGGTCTTCCTTGTTTGTAGGGACCTTACTTATAACCCCTGGTCGTGTCTTTCTTGTAGCCTGTCAGCTTGGGTAATGTTTTTCCTGTGCCTGATATAGTTTCCTTTCAGGTCAGGCATAGTAGTTGCATGTCCTATGCTTCCCTCCTGCTTGGTGTCTGTCTATATACTCTTAATGCCTGTCTTGGAATATTTCCTGCTCAGGTCTTGGCTTTGAACATTGCCTGGTCTTTGTCAAGCAAGGCAGGATAATTCTGGGCCTAACAATTGCCCCTTATCTGCTTATTCCTTTATTGGGTCTGGCCAGGAATGAGGAGATAAAAATTTGGGCCAGGCAAAAATTATGTAGGAATCTTTAACGGATTAGGAGTTGAGTTTGATTCAGCTTCTGTAACGGAGAGTCATGATTAAATTCAACCACTTGTTTTCTTGCCCGTTAAATTTTGCGGCTATAAATACCTTGCCTTGTTTATTTTGATTCCACATTCTAATCTTCTAATTTGTTCTTTCTATTTCTAAAATTCTCTTCTGCAAAAAATTTAATCTTCATTAAAAAATAAAATATGGTTGGAGGTAGGAGAAAGATGGCTGCTTCTAAGGCCCCTGCTGAGACTGAGAAGGTTCCTGCTGAAGTTGATAAGGTTCATGTTGTTGTCGATGTCCCAGATATCATCCCTGAGGATGAAGTGGTAGAGGTGGTTGCTGCCCCAAAAATTTTATCCATGTCATATAAAGGGGTTGAATATACTCCTGTTAAGGCTCTGGCTGCTTCTTTCCATGAAGCTAATCAGTTAAAACCAACCTTTGAGCATTATCTGAAAGGCAGGGGTCTCATTCCTACTGAGGCTGAGGTTTGGATCCCTGAGAGTGGTCCAGTCAGGGCTAATTGGGGTAGTCCAGGCTGGTTCTGTATTTTTGAATGGGCATTTAAGGGTGGATGTCAGCTTCCCCTTTCTCCTTTTAAGACTGAAGTGATCAGGACTATTAAGGTCCCTCCATTCCAACTCATGCCAATGGTTTGGAAAATTGTTCATTCAGTTGAGCAGTTATGTTCCAAACATAAGCTGGTTATCACCCTGGAAGATTTCAAGAATGTTCACCACTTGAAAAGTCATTCCAATGGCCGGTTCAACCTTCGAGTCAGATAAAAAATGACTGATCTGATTACTAATTTTGATTCAGGGGATGATAAAGGATGGGCTCAGGCTTACATGTTCATCAAGGCTGATTCTATTGCCCCTGACCTGGATTACCTTAATTATCCGGCTATTGAAGGAGGTAATTTCCTTTTTTGCATTGTATTTTGATTAGACATGCCATATTTTGGGAAGTATACTTACTTACTTTTATCGTTGTAGTAAATGACTGGGTGAATAATCTTGATGCTGAGGGGTCGGCTGATCGGATTGCAGCTTTTATGGCGTTGCCTGAGGAGGAGAGGACATGGCCTGCATGTCTGGGCAGGCACCTATGCCTCGTTTCAAGAAGGCTAAATTAAGTACTTATAAACCGGTGAAGAGTGATAAAGCTTCAGGGGCTTCCTCGTCAGGGAGTAAGTTTTTGTTTGTTTTTATTTTGAAGATTTTTGTTTTGGACATGTGTTTATATTGTTGATGTAGAACCTCGTCGTGCAGCCATCAGGGCTTCTGCCAGGATAGCTAATTTTGGTCTATCCTTGGTGAAGGCAGGGGTTTCCCAAATCACAGGGGAGAAGTCTAAGAGTAGTGAGGCCACAGGGAGTGACAGTCCTGTACAAATTTAGGAGCATGTGCAGGAAGTACAGTTGGCATCCCCTGAGAAAGTTGTGGATGAGGGTGGTCATCCTGAGAAGAGGAAAAGGGTAGATGAATCACCAGAAGGGGTTCATGAGGTCAGGGGGGTTAGGGCTCGGTTGGATGAGGTTCAATTTGCTAAGGAACAAATCCAGGCCCAAGCTTTTATGGTTGATGACCCTTATTACCAGTATCAGGTAGAGGATTCTTCTGCCCATGCCTTGGCTGCCATGTATCGTACCAGGGATTATACTGCTAACCTGATCACCATGCTTCAGGAGGTATTTTCTTTTTTGTCTAATTTTGTGTGGGTATTTATGTGTGTTTATTTGTCTTTTGTTTTGTGGCTTAAATGGGTATGTTTTCTTTGCCAGAATGTCAATGATATGCTGAGGGGCCTCTGTCAACTGGATTATGTCCACAGCCTTAAAGATACCCTGGATTGGGAGGTGCAGATTTTGAAGAAAGATAGTGCAAAGTTTAAGGCTGAATTGGAAGCGTCAAAGGCTGAGAATCATTCATTAAAGGAGGACAATGAGGCAGGGAAGGCTCGGTTGGTGGTGGAGTCTTCTAAGCTGAAATCTGCTCAGGATGCCCTGAAAGCTCTTCAGGCTAAATTTGATACTGTTCAGGAAGAGTTGAAGGCTGAGAAGCAAGCTATGCAGGAGCAGCTGAAAGTGAATGAGGATCTGGCTGTTGAAAGGGATTTGGTGCAGGGCAGGTATAAAGATGTTGCTACTTATGTCTTTGGCAGGGGTCGTGTGGATGCAATGAAGGAGCCTGTCGAGGTTAGGCCTTTTTGGAATCCTGACCAGGAGTTGGCCAATCTCAACACTACTTACCCTGAGCTTTGTAAACTGCATGCTGATGAGGAAGTGGACTCTTCACCATCCAAGGAGAAAAGTGGCGAAGGGGGAGATGATGAAGGAGAGGATGAAGAAGAAGAAGAAGAAGAAGAACATGTTGATGAGGAGAT
Source organism: Silene latifolia (assembly GCF_048544455.1). Taxonomy (NCBI): domain Eukaryota; kingdom Viridiplantae; phylum Streptophyta; class Magnoliopsida; order Caryophyllales; family Caryophyllaceae; genus Silene; species Silene latifolia. The sequence goes on along the minus strand of NC_133527.1, from coordinate 176,425,395 downwards.
CAGTTCTGCTACAGCTTCTAAGGCAGGCTAATTTATTTCTTGTTTTGTTGTATTTTGGTTTGTTTGGTTTGGCCCATCCAGGGGGGGATGTTCCCTGGACAAACATTTTTTTTGTTTTTGGTTTTCTGCAGTTTGTTTTGTCTTACCCCAGGAGGGATGTTTCCCTGGGCAATTTCAATATTTTGGAATAAATATATCATCTTCTTTTCCTTTGACTTCTTTGAATGGCTTGAATTGTACCTGTAAATCATACATTTGGCGTTTTTGTTAGAATAATGCCTGTTAGGAGGGCTTATGGCCCTCATTCCGTTTTTAGGAAATGATGGCTCTGTTGCCTGTCAAGAGGGCTTTTATGAGAGGAGGGTGGTTGCCAGTCAGGAGGGCTTATGGCCCTTAGCCTGTCAGGAGGCTTATTTGGACAAGTAGTCTGGTGTATTTCATCATTGTACTTGTTTTTTTTTGTACTGAGCTCAGTTTAGTTTTTAGGTCGGGCAAGCAGGTGCCAAATTTATTGTAGAGCATTTTAGGAATGCTTTTCAGGTTGGGTGAAGTGGCCCTCAATCCTGAATATTTGTTTAAGCCTAATTGCAGTATGTAACTAATGAAAAGAAGGCGTAAAACAAGTTTTCAGGATTCGATATAATAGGATTTAAATAAGCAGACTAGGCAAAGCTAAAAATAACAAGCATGTTTTCAGGCAAATTGGCAAATAGCAGGAAGACATACTTTGTAGGGGATTTGCTATAAGATTCTAGTTAAACATATAAGGAGTTGATAGTTTTACCTGTTTCTGGTTTAGACATGAAATAATTTTAAGTGGGAAATGTTCCAGGATCTGGGGATCATTTCTCCGTCCAAAGTTTGCAGCCTGTAAGTTCCTTGTCCTACTATTGAATCAATTAGGTATGGTCCTTCCCATGTGGGAGCTAGCTTGCCTGTATATTTCTCTCTAGTGTTAGGGAAGACTTTTCTTAGGACTAGGTCTCCTTCCTTGAATACTCTGATGTTGACATTCTTGTTGTAACTTCTGGCTACTGTTTGTTGGTAAGAGGCTATCCTGACCTTGACTGCATCCCTTAGTTCTTCAGTTAGGATCAGGTTATCTTGCAATAGTGGTCTGTTTTCCTCTATGGTATTCAGGCTGCTTCTAGTGGTTGGTACATGAATTTTTGCTGGGATTACTGCTTCACAGCCATAGAACAAGAAATAGGATGTCTGGCCAGTGGCTGTTTTAGGTGTAGTTCTGTCAGCTAGAGCTGATCAAATGGCCCAAGCCCATTAGCCCAAAAAAAGCCCATGGGCTGGCCTAAAAAGGCCCAAAATATATTGGGGCCGGGTTTGGGCCTTGCATTTGGCCCAAATTTTGGCCCGGCCCGGCCCATATTTATTAATAATGAATATTTTTTCTAATAAAATATATTAAAGTAGCGATAAAGTTATACCCAACTCTTTACAAACTCAAGTATATTTTTTTAGATTTATAAAACAAAGTATACATAACATAAATCATATCTACGAATGCATGATTAAGCATTCTAAAGTGACGATGTTTGTCTTTATTTTATTTTAGAGAGCAATTCGTGTGCATTTCATCATATTTTGTACAATTTTATACACTATGTATGTATATTTTAAAAGTTGTAACTAAAGGTATTACGCTAATTATTTCCTAGGGTAAGTCGTAAATTTTAGGGCCCGAAAAAGCCCATTTAGGCCCATAAGCCTGCATTAGTCCATAAGGGCCGGGTTTGGGCTTGCTAAATAATCCCACGCATTTGGCCCGATCTGGCCCGTCCCACACAAATGGGCCTCTTTTGTTCGAAAGGCCCGGCCCAAGACCGCATTGGCCGGCCCATGATCACCTCTACTGTCGGCCCATGGGACTAAGGGGAGTTCTTCAGCCCATCTTCCTTTTCTCCTCTTTAACTTTTTCTTCAGGCAGCTAATTACTACTTTGTTCTTGGATTCTTTTTGTTGGCTTTGGCTAGCTTTGGTGTGGATGTGACCAGGTTAATATTCCATTGTACGCAGAAATTTGCTGTCCTCTTTCCCACAAACTGTGTACCATTGTCACAGACTATTTCTGAAGGTATTTCATACCTACATATGATATTTCGTTTTATGAATGATATGACATCCTTCTCTTTGACTTGCCTGTATGAATCTGCCTCTATCCATTTGGAAAAGTAATCGGTCATTGCCAGCATGAAAACTTTCTATCCCGGTGCTTGAGGTAATTTGCCTACTATATTCATGCCCCATTTCATGAATGGTGGGGGGGGGGGGGGGAGATGGAATGTAGTAGCTCTGATGGTTGGTGGATATAAGGGGAGTGAATTTGGCAGGCTTCACATTTAGAGCTGCATGCTATGCAGTCAGCTCTCAGGGTTGGCCAAAAGTAACCTGTCCTGAGAACTTTACTTGCCAGGCTTCTGCCACCTTTGTGATTTCCACAGTATCCATCATGTATATCTTCTATAACTTGTTTAGCTTCGTGTGGTTCCAGGCAACGCGGGTAAGGTCCAACGCCTGTGACTTTTTAAACAATATGTTATTGATAATGGTGTAGGTAGAGGCGTTGATTCTTAGGGCCCTCGCTTCGTTTTTATCATTAGGGAGTATCCCTTGTAAGAACCAATCATAGTATGGTTTGTTCCAAGAAGTTGTGTTCTCATGAATGGGACAGGTTTGATCAGGCCTTTCTATGGTTGGTTCCAACAGGTGAACAATGGGTATTTTATCAAACACAGTAGGGCTGAAGTTTGATCCCAGGCTGGCCAGGGCATCAGCCTGGGTATTTAGGTCCCTTGGTATTTGATCAATGTCAAAGGATTTGAATTTTTTGCAAAGGTTTTTGACATATTCTAAATAAAGTACCATTTTTGAATCCTTTGCTGCATATGTTCCTTTGACTTGATTGGAAATTAAGAGAGAGTCAGTTTTTACCTTGAGGTTTGCTACACCAAGTTCTATGCATACCTTAAGTCCAGCTATCAGGGCTTCATACTCAGCTTCATTGTTTGTGGCTTTGAATTCACAACTAATAGCTTGTGCAATTAGTTCTCCCTGTGGTGATTTCAATACTAGTCCTAGGCTAGTCCCTTTCATATTTGTTGCTCCATCTACATGTAGGGTCTTTTCATGGTCTGACTTATGGGTGTCAAGGTGATTGACCTCTTTTATGAGGTCTAGTTCTAGGGTAGGACTGAATTCAGCCACGAAGTCTGCTAATGCCTGAGACTTAATTGATGTTTTGGGTTCAAAGGTTATGTCATAGGTGCTGATTTTTACTGACCATTTTGCCATTCTGCCTGACAACTCAGGCTTTCTCAGGACAGATTTGATAGGCAGGTTAATTCTGACAATGATTGGGTGACTTTCAAAATAAGGTCTAAGTTTGGTGCAGGACATGACTAAAGCAAGTATATACTTTTCAAGTAGGCCATACCTCGTTTCTGCATCTAGGAGACTCTTACTTACATAATAGACTGGATGTTGTTGGCCGTCAATTTCCTTAGTCAGGACTCCACTTACTGTTGTCTCTGTGACAGATAGGTAGACTGTCAGGGGTTCTCCTTTGTCTGGTTTGGCAAGTAGCGGAGGTGTAGTCAGGTATGCTTTAAAATCTTGGAAGGCTGCTTCATGTTCAGGCAACCATTTGAATGACTTGTTTTTCCCGAGGAGGTCATAGAAAGACCTGTATCTTTCTGATGATCTGGATATGAATCTGTTCAGGGCTGCAACTCGTTCTGTCAGCTTTTGAATGTCTTTGACTGATTTGGGAGATTCTAATTCCAGTATAGCTTTTATTTGTTCTGGGCTGGCTTCTATTCTTTTTTTGGTTACCATGTACCCCAGAAATTTGCCTGAAGAAACTCCAAAATGGCATTTAGAAGGATTGAGCTTCATGTTGAATTCTTCCAGGATCTTGAAAGTTGTTTCCAGATCCCTGACATGGTCTTCAGCCTTTTTTTATTTGACCACCATGTCATCAATATAAAATTCCATTGTATCCCCTATTTGATCTTTGAACATCATATTAACCAGGCGTTGGTATGTTGCCCCTGCATTCTTCAGGCCAAAGGGCATTGTTGTGTAGCAGTATATGCCTCGTTCCGTGATGAATGAAGTGTGTTCCTGGTCAGATGGGTGCATCTTAATCTGGTTGAATCCACTTAAGGCATCCATAAATGTTAGGAGTTCATGTCCTGCTGTAGCATCTACTATTGCGTCTATGTGAGGGAGCGGAAATGGGTCTTTTGGGCAGGCCTTGTTGAGGTCTGTGTAGTCTACTCAAACTCTCCATTTACCATTCTATTTTTGTACTACTACCACATTGGCTAGACATTCAGGGTACATGACTTCTCTTATCATCCCCATATCCAGTAGTTTGTCCACTTCTTCATTAATAATAGCATTTCGTTCAGAGGTAAACTTTCCTCTTTGCTGTTGCACATGCTTATAAGATTTGTCAATATTTAGTTTATGTGTAATGATATTTGCATATATACCAGTCATATCAAAATGTGACCAGGCAAAACATGAAGATTTATTTTTAAGAAAGCTTACTAATTCTGGTCTGATGTTGTCAGGGACATCATATCCTATCAGTACATGCCTGTCAGGATACTCAGGGTCTAAAATTACTTGATCTGTCTCCATTTTGGTTTGTACCACATAAGTTTTCCTGACAGGGTACTGTAATTGCTAGGCGAGAGACTTACCTGCCTTGGAGAGTTTTAATGACTCAGTATAACATTCCTGGGCAGATTTTTGTTCACCTTTTATGGTTGCTACTCCCCATTCTGCTGGTATCTTAATGCATTGGTGATAGGTGGAGGGTATGGCCCTCACATTGTGGATCCATGGTCTTCCTAGGATGGCGTTGTAGGATGACAGGCAGTCCAGGACTCCAAATCTTTCATATGAGGAGACTCCTTCCACATATGTGGGCAGGTGTATTTCTCCCAGTGTATTCCTTGTTTCTCCACTGAATCCTACCAGGACATTAGACTTCTTTATGATTTGACTTTCATCAATATTCATTGCTTTAAGGACATCAAGCATGATCAGGTTCACTGAGCTGCCTCCATCCACCAGGATTCTCAAGACGCGTGCATTTCCTATTTGCATGGTAATAACCAGGCAATCATGGTGTAGATCAGGAATACCCTGTATATCAGTGTCGTCAAAGGTAATTTGAGGTAAATTTCTAGGTTTAAAAGGAGATTTCATTTTTGACTCCCTGGCAATTTTTTTTGCAGCTGAATTGGTCAGGCCACAAATCTCAAATCCTCCATTGATGAATTTGACCTCATAGATGGGTGGTGCTGGGGTAGGTCACGTTGTTGCCTTTCTGGGTTCTTTCTTGTTCCATCATCTTCCCCGTTCTTTGTTGGCATCAGGTCTTTCAGATATCCCTTCTTTAGTAGGTAGGCCACTTGCCTGCGCAATCACAGGCATTCTTCTGTTGTGTGTCCTATATCCATGTGGAATTCGCACCATCTTGTAGTATCCTTCCTTGAGTTAAGGTTATCTGACTTCTTTAGCCATTTGACATTGTCTCTCATATTGTCTAGTCTTATGATTAGTCCTGCAATGTCAACAGAGAAGTTATATTCTTGGATAGGGAGATAAGTATAGGAGTTACCTCGTTGTTCATGTGTGTAGTTGACTTCTGATCTGTCGGGTCTTGTGTAAGGGGATGGCCTGGAACTGCTCCCTCTGTGGTTGGAACTTTTTCTGTTGACTTTGTCATATCCTGAATTATTGTTAGTGTTGTCTGCCTTGTAGCCTTTATCTTCTTCCAGCCGAATATAGCCTATGGCTAATGCCTGGACATCTTCAAAGGTATGACAGGGCTTCATGGTCATTGCATCGTAGAAGTCACTATCCAGGGGTAGCCCTTGCCTGAAAGCTTCCACGACTGTTCCAACATCACTTATGGGGATTAACACCTTTTCCTTGTTGAATCTTGTCATGTAGGATCTAATTGATTCACCAGGCTTTTGCTTGATCCTGTATAAGTCACTGGATCTATTCTCTAGTTCCCTGCTCCTGGCAAACTGATGGTTGAAGGAGTTGACCAGGTCAGCAAAGGACTTGATGCTTCCGTTTGGCAGGTTTATGTACCATTGCAGGGCAGTCCCATTCAGGGTTGTCCCAAACCCCTTGCACATGCAGACTTGTCGTAGTTCACTGGGAATATATGCTGCCAACATCCTTTGCTTGTAATAGGCTACATGATTTTGTGGATCTGTGGTCCCATCATAGATTCTCATTGAAGGAACCACAAATTTCTTTGGTAGGTCTATTCTTGCTATTTCATCCACAAAGGGTGAATCAGCATAACTTTCTGGATTTGCTTCCTCAATTGGGGTAGGGACTCCAGGAATCTTTTCAAATCTTTCATGGAGTTTTTGGATTTCCTGGAGCATAGCCATCATGATTGCTGTGTTGGTTTGATCTGGTGGGGTTTCTTCATTTTGGATTTCCTCTGAGTCTGTTTCTTCTCCTGCTTTGGACTTTGGTGGAGTAGGAGTGCCAAAGTTGGAGAAATCAATGTTCCTGATGATTGAAGAGAATGGTGTGCCAGGCTGAACTTTCAACTTTGATCCTGAAGTTTCTCTCCTAGCCTTAATTTCAGGCTGGATTCTGATTCCTTTAATTTTGCAACTTCTGCTTCAGCCTGGGCCATTTTCTGTTTCAGCTGTTCCATTTCCAACAATTGTTGTTGGGCGGTAGCCAGTTGTTGTTCAATGCTATCTCCTGTCATTTCTCAAGTTTTTGTGTTATTTGGTTATGGGTTTTGATTATTTTTGAGCTAGATGCCCCAGAGTGGGCGCCAATTATTTTGGCAGGGATTTCACTGAATAGAAACGTCCTGCCAGGGGAATTAAGGAGGGTGATCCAACTCAAATAGTTTGCCTAACTAGTATTACTAAGTAAATAAATAAGTAAAAAGTAAAGACACAAAGATTTCATACGTGGAAAAACCCTGGGAATAAGGGAAAAAACCACGGGCACCAAGCCAGGAGGGATTATCACTATGATTTTGAGTAGCCTGACAGAGTATTTGTATATCAGACGTGACAGGCTAAGGATATTGCTTAATTATATTTTTAATACAAGAATGAGTGTGATAGTATGAGTGTATCAGTGTTTCTTCCAATGTCCCTTATGTATTTATCTTCTCTTCTATTTATATTAGCCTCCAAAGGTAGCTTCCTCTCGTTTGTTTAGGGTTTCCTGGTAAATAGGACTCGTGCCCTATTTCCCCGAAAGTAGTTAATTGACTGCGGCAGTATTTCAGCCGTTGCTTTTGACTCTTTCTTCCATCTTCTTCTTTTGAATTGGTCTTCCTTGTTTGTAGAGACCTTACTTATAACGCCTGGTCGTGTCTTTCTTGTAGCCTGTCAGCTTGGGTAATGTTTTTCTTGTGCCTGGTGTAGTTTCCTTTCAGGTCAGGCTTAGTAGTTGCATGTCCTATGCTTCCCTCCTGCTTGGTGCCTGTCTGTATACTCTTAATGCCTGTCTTGGAATATATCCTGCTCAGGTCTTGGCTTTGAACATTGCCTGGTCTTTGTCAGGCAAGGCAGGATAATTCTGGGCCCAACACCCCTCTATCATAACAAAGCCAGAAGATTGGCTAACATTAAAAGCCATACATTTAGTTTCTAATAAAAACAGGAAATCATAATAATTATTATTTAGTAATGCTGATGTATCACTTTCATATATACTTTTATAGCTCCTTTTATACCATTTTACGTACCGTTTCGTGCCTATTATACCTTTTATATGCTTTATTTCAATGAATTGTCGATACTGCCGTTATTTTGTGTTTTGATGCAGAAATGACTCGTTATGAGTATGATCAAGCTAAGATTAGCATTGCGGAGATGGCATAGAAGAATACACGAAGCATGGCACGAGAAACGAGGAAGCACGAAGGCTAGAAGAGAAAGAAGAGAAGAAAAGGTCTGTGAAGATGGTTCCTCGATCGAGTCACCTGCGCTCGATCGAGCGGTATCCTCGATCGAGTCACCTGCGCTCGATCGAGGATCCTCTCTGGCGGGCTTATTTCCGGATTTACCTAAAACGATTATCTTTTGTTATAAATTAAAAACTCGTGTTTTATTGTTAGACTACGTTATATTTTGCTTGGATACGGCTGGAAAACTCTCTTAGAACCCTAATCTTTCCCTTGTATGGTACTAATCTTTCTTCATCAATTAATCATCGATTGTTTTATGTTCATTAATTATTATTTTATGCTTTCAATCATGCTTTCATTCTTAATCATTGTTGTTGTTATTATAATTATGAGTAGCTAATTCCCTCATCTAGGATGAAGGGGATCTAGGTTAATTAAAAGGGAAAATCGATTAATTGCTATTGATATCGTTTAAGTTGTTGTTTGATTATTGTACTTCTTCTAGTTAATCAACTTGAGGCCTGAGTTATTAATTAGTGTAGCAAATTGATCCTATCGCCGACCGGGTTAGAATTAATATAGGCTGCGATAATCAAATAGATTGTATCTAATTATAGCGACCGCATGTTAGAATCGATCTAAAGGGCATAATTGAGTCGACCGATCTTATGACCTTAAACAACTTGATAGATTTAGCAATTGATTGATAATCCCCGACTGATTGACCTAGTGAACCGTAAATCCTAGACTTTTAATAATATCGTTAAAACCTTCATTTAATTACTTGTTATTAGTTTATTAGAATCAACACAAAACAAATCCCCCGAAATTGGTTACTTTAGACAGCTTAAATATTTACAGACTTAGCTTTCACCGCCTCCCTGTGGATTCGATACCTGTCTTGCTGCTAGCTATTCTTGTTAGTCCTGAGATAGATTTACTTTGGTTTGGTGATATGACTTTAGCCACATCAAATTTGGCGCCGTTGTCGGAAGGCAATAATTGTTTAGTCTGTTTTTGTTTATTTTGTCTTTTTGTCTCAGGGAACCCAGTTCCTTGAGACCGTTCTCACACTTTTCTTGTTAGTTCCGTTTATGCCCAGGTCTAATAGGTCCGAGATTATTCCTTTTGATCCTGAGCCTGAACAGACTTTTCGCTACAGACGGAAATTTAATCAAGAAGTGGGTCAAGTAGAAGACTTGAGTATACTTGACGTCGAAACGGCGAGCTCCACTGAGTCAGTCGATCGGTCCTACGAAGAGGAAGAGGACGAAATTCCTATTCCTGAAATTCCAGTTACCACTAAAATTCCTAAAGCTCCCATCATGCCTACTTTAGCCAGTCACTCTGAGCCGACCTTGGCCTCTATCCCACAAGGATTCAAGATGCCCACTACTACCAATGGAACATTCGAGATTCGGCCATCTTATACCAATTTGGTGGAACGAAATATGTTTGGAGGGACAGCTGCTGAGGATCCTGCGACACATATGGAGAAATTTGTCACCTACTGCTGTTCTATTCCATTAACAACTGGGGTGACACAAGATCAGGTGAAGCAAGTGCTCTTTCCTATCTCTCTGAAAGATGGAGCTGCTGAGTGGTTGAGAGATATGGATATGGATACCAAGGGAGTTACAGACTGGAATTCCTTGGCCCTTGCTTTCTACAAGAGGTACTTCCCGCCTCAAAAGACTAATGCTTTGAGGAATCAAATTACTAGTTTCAAGCAAGGATCTACTGAAGATTTGAACGAAGCTTGGACTCGCTTCAAGCGTTTGGTTCGATCAGTTCCCCATCATGGTTTCCCAAAGTGGTTCCTTTGCAACCAGTTTTACAACGGGTTGTTTGACGATCATCGTGCCCTTTTGGATTCATCTGCTAATGGGAGGTTTCAAGATAACACCAATGACGGTGACGCGTGGAAGTTGATTGATCAGATTGCTACCCATACCGCCAGGTATGGAAATCCTAGGGGAAGCACGCGAGGTACTGGAGTTGATAGTGCCCTGGCGGCACAGCTGGAGACTATTTCTGCCCAGATTGCTGAGATAAAGACTACCCAATCACTGGGTAGCAAAGAGAGAGTTCATGCTATGAGTCAGCAAGTAGAGGAGACTTGTGCTAGATGCGGTTTGGATGGTCACGGTGCAGCTGATTGTATGAGCACATTGGAGCAGGTTAATGCCTTTCAGGCTTACAGACAAGGTGCACAAGGTACACCTTTCTCCAACTTTTACAGTGAAAGAACGAAGGAACATCCGTTCCTTCAATGGTTCAGCCAAAATGTGCAAAATCCGCAGCAGTCACAACCGCAAAAGAATATTTATATCCCTCCCAACAATCGCGGTAATCAACAACAAGGAGGATATCAAAGGCAAAATCAAGGAGGCCAGCAGTTTAACAATCAATATCAGCAGCCTCCTCAGCAAACTCCTCAACAAGCTCCAAACAATGAGATGGCAGAGTTGCGCAATCTTTTGCAACAAACTTTGTCAATGCAGCAGAAGCAGACGGCTCAAATTTCTGAGATGATTGCCCATAACAAGATGCTAGATAATCAAGTGGCTCAGATGGCACTTAAAAATCCATCAAAATAGGCCGTAGGTCTTCCTCCTCAAGGTAAACAAGCTCATGAGCAAGCTAATGTTATTCAGCTGAGGAGCGGTACTTCTTATACGAATCCCGACCTGCAAAGTCTTGAGAATGAAGTGCCCATTAATGTTGATGAAGTCCCTTACATGCATCCCAAAGGATTGGGTAATTTGGAGCTTAGTGATGACGAGAAAGAACCTGACGAAGTTGAAACACGAGCTGACGATTAAAGTAAAAAAGACGAAGCAGCTGAACCTGCAAAGGTTCCTCGATCGAGTCACAGGAGACTCGATCGAGGATCCACCCAGCTCGATCGAGTCACCCCTAGCTTGATCGAGGAACCAAAATCAGCAGCTGACGGTGTTTCAAAAGTTGTTTCTAAGGACAAGCAAGCCGAGCCCATAACCATTGCACTACCTTTTCCTCATCGACAACAAAAATCCAAGCTGGATAAGTAGTTCGGTAAGTTTATGGAGGTCGTGAAGAATCTACGGGTAAGTGTCATTTTTACTGAATTAATTACTCAAGTGCCGGCTTATGCAAAATTCATGAAGGAGATTTTGACAAGGAAGAGATCCTTTGACGCGGTGGAAACTATTGCTTACACTCAGAAGTGCAGTGCCATGTTGCCAATTAACTCACCACCGAAATTAAAGGATCCAGGAAGTTTTTCTATCCCTTGTCAAATTGGTCATCTTTCTATTAGTAAAGCTCTTTGTGATTTAGGAGCTAGTGTTAGCGTTATGCCGTATTCTATTTGTAAGAAATTAAATATGGGTCCGTTGACAGTTACTAATATGACACTGCAAATGGCCGACAGAACTGTTAAGCACCCATTGGGTGTGTTAGAGGACGTTCCCGTTCGAATTGTGAAGTTTTTCATCCCCGTTGATTTTGTTGTCATGGGCATGGCTGAAGACAACCAAATCCCTATCATCTTGGGTAGACCGTTCTTACATACTGCGAGGGCGGTTATAGATGTTAGGCAAGGGAGATTGACCTTAGCTGTGGGGGATGATATGATTGTTTTTAACTTGGAAAAAGCATTGAAAAACCCCGTGATAGAAGAGACTTGTCATAGTATAGATGTTGTTGACTTTACTATTGATGAGTGTCTTCCTATGTGTTTGGACAGGGATCCTCTGGAGATTGCCCTGGTTTCTGATCCTGCTGATCAGACGGGTTCATGGAGTTCAGAAGTTCATCGGATTGAGAAGCTTCTAACTGGAGAGGAATGCCCACATCAGAAGGTATATAGTTTGGGTGTCACATCTAAGGTAACTGAGGTAAAGAAACCTGAATTAAAACCTCTTCCCTCTCATCTCAAATATGAATTTCTTGATGACTGTGAAATGAACCCAGTGATTGTCAATGCTAGCCTAACTGAAGGTCAACTATCTGCTTTGTTGACTGTTTTGAGAACTCATAAAAAGGCAATTGGGTATAGCATTGACGATCTCAACGGTATTAGTCCTGATTTTTGTATGCACCGAATTCACTTGGAAGAAGGCCACAAGCCTAGTGCACAGGGTCAGAGACGACTAAATCCTCCAATGCAGGAGGTGGTAAGAAAAGAGGTACAGAAATTACTTGATGCTGGTATTATTTTCTCTATTTCTGATTCTAAATGGGTCAGTCCTGTCCAAGTTGTGCCTAAGAAGGGAGGTACTACAGTAGTAAAAAATGATAAGAATGAATTGATTGCTACTAGACTTGTCACAGGATGGAGGATGTGCATTGACTATAGGAAGTTGAACACGGCCACTAAAAAGGACCATTTCCCACTTCCTTACATTGACCAAATGTTAGAAAGATTAGCGTGTCATAGTTATTTCTGTTACCTAGATGGCTACTCCTGTTTCTTTCACATACCCATTCATCCTGAGGATCAGGAAAAGACCACTTTCACATGTCCATATGGTGTATTTGCTTATAGGAGGATGCCCTTTGGTTTATGTAACGCTCCTGCTACCTTTCAGCGTTGTATGATGGCCATATTTTCTGATTACATAGAGTCTATCATGGAAGTCTTTATGGATGATTTTAGTGTATATGGTACTGATTTTGATATTTGTTTGAGAAACTTGACTAAGGTTTTGCAGCGCTGTGAGGAGAGCAACCTTGTTCTCAACTGGGAGAAGTGCCACTTCATGGTTACTGAAGGGGTGGTACTCGGTCATTTGGTGTCAGGTAAGGGTATTCAAGTGGACAAGGCTAAGGTTGAGGTAATTGAGCAACTCCTGTACCCGGTTAATGTTAAAAGTGTGCGTAGTTTTCTTGGTCATGCAGGGTTCTATCGCCGCTTTATTAAGGATTTTTCTGAAATTGCTCAACCTCTAACTCAGCTTCTCCATAAAGATACTCCTTTTGTGTTTACTGACAAGTGTATTCAAGCCTTTGACAAGATCAAACAAGCACTTATCTCAGCTCCCATAATCCGATCGCCGGATTGGAGCCTTCCTTTTGAGATTATGTGCGATGCCAGTGACTATGCAGTTGGAGCTGTTTTGGGGCAGCGAAAGGACAAGGTGTTACATGCCATTTACTATGCAAGCAAGACTCTCGATGATGCCCAAATCAACTATGCTACTACAGAGAAGGAGCTTCTTGCAGTTGTCTATTCTTTAGACAAATTTAGAGCTTATCTTGTTGGTTCTAAAGTTATTGTTCACACTGACCATGCAGCTTTAAAGTATCTTTTAACCAAACAAGAGGCTAAACCTAGACTTATTAGATGGATTTTATTGTTACAAGAATTTGATTTAGAAATCCGTGATAAGTCTGGTGCTGAAAATGTTGTTGCAGATCATTTGTCCAGATTGCGATTTTCAGGAAGAGAGATTTTGCCCATTGATGACTCTTTTCCAGATGACCAGCTGTTAGCTGTAGCTGCAAATACTCCATGGTTTGCAGATTATGCCAATTATTTGGTAGGAGGTATGCTTCCTCCTGATCTTTCCTATCAGCAGAAGAAGAGGTTTTTGCATGACGTGAAGCGATATTTCTGGGACGACCCATATCTGTTCCGGGAGTGCGCAGACGGTATCTACAGACGATGTATTCCAGAGGGTGAGGTACGTGCCATCCTTTCTCATTGTCACTCTTCTTCTTATGGAGGTCATCATGGTCCTTCTAGGACATTTGCTAAGGTAATGCAATCGGGTTTTTATTGGCCTACTATCTTGAAAGATGCTACTACTTTTGTCCGTTCTTGTGATGCATGTCAAAGGACGGGCAATATCTCGCAAAGGCATGAGATGCCTTAAACTGGAATCTTCGAAGTGGAGATTTTTGATGTTTGGGGCATTGATTACCAAGGGCCATTCCCTACTTCTCATGGGAATCAGTATATTTTAGTAGCTGTAGATTATATTTCTAAGTGGGTGGAGGCGATTGCCACTCCCACTTGTGATGCTAAATCTGTTGTTAAGATGTTTCAGAAGATTCTCTTTCCACAGTTTGGAGTGCCTCGCGCAGTGATCAGTGATGGAGGCAAGCATTTCAATGAGCGTCATCTTAATTCTCTCATGAAGAAATATGGCGTTACACACCGCAGAGGATTGGCTTATCATCCTCAAACCAGTGGAAAAGTAGAGATTTCCAACAGAGAGCTGAAACAAATCTTGGAAAAGGTAGTAAGCAAGAACAGAAAGGATTGGAGTCGGAAGCTCGATGACACTTTGTGGGCTTACCGTACTGCCTTCAAGACCCCGATTGGAGCATCACCGTACCGACTAGTCTATGGTAAGTCTTGCCATTTACCTGTGGAGCTCGAGTACAAGGCTATGTGGGCCATAAAGGAGCTGAATATGGATCCCTCACTGGCGGGTGAGAAACGACTGATGCAGTTGAATAAGCTTGATGAGTTTCGACTGCATGCCTATGATAGTGCTCGAGTGTATAAGGAGCGAACGAAGAAGTGGCATGACAAGCATATTATGCCAAGGGAATTTCATGTTGGTGAGAAAGTTCTCTTATTTAACTCTCGTTTGCGTTTGTTTCCAGGTAAGCTGAAGAGTAGATGGTCTAGACCGTTCACTGTAGCTGATGTGAACAAGTTTGGGTCAGTTACACTTCAAACTGACAAAGGGGAAGTCTTCAAAGTGAATGGGCAACGATTGAAGATCTACCATGAAGGAGCGTATGTCGGGGTGATAGAGGCTTTGGACCTCTATGCCATTGATTCTTCTCACTGATGAAGAATTACGGTCGTGCGGGACCGCATAAACCAGCGCTACCGAGAGGCAGCTCGGATCTTGTAAATTATTAGTTTGTAATTAGGATTTTAAATTCAAGTTTTGCTATTGTTTTTATGTTTCCTTGAACTTTGAGAGATGAGGAGAGGGTACTTAATATGCTTTCTAGTATCTTTACAGGAACTTTGACGGGATTTGAAGCTATGAGTAACAAATGACGAGAAAAGACGCCCAAGCCTACTTCCTCGATCGAGCCAGCTGCGACTCGATCGAGGAACCTATCAGCTCGATCGAGTCAGCTGCGACTCGATCGAGGCACCAGTGAAGAAATTAAAAAAGTTTAAAACGAAAGTTGGGTAGTCCTGAAATTGGTTCCTCGATCGAGCCAGCTGCGACTCGATCGAGGATCCAAATTGGACCGGGTTCCGCGTTTTTATTTCACCGGTTTTATGCTTTAATTACTCTAATTTCTTTCACTTCCCTTCTTCTTTTCGTGCTACATTCCTGCATTCTTCCTCCTCTATCACTCTTTCTCTCTATATTCATCATAAATCATCATCAAATCTCACTTACTACTTGTGTTTAATTGCTTATTACTTGTTTACATCACTTTCTTGTGCTTATTTTCGCGATTCCTTGCTCTTATTGCTCAGGTAAGTCACGAATTCGTCTCATTTGTCTCGCAAAATTCTGAAATTTCTTGCTTATAACTTGAGTTTATTGTATTAAATCTTCCATTGCTAGTATACAATTGCTATTTCCTTGCTTTCTAGCCCCTTAATTGTTGAATTTCATGCCTAATTTGCTAATTTGGGAATTAGGGTTCTTCAAAATCTGGGTAGAAATTATGCATTAAATTGGTTAGAATTGTATTCTATTGCTTGGAATCTTCCATATTTGATACATACTCATGTTCCTCTAAGTTTTTGGATGCTTTCATTGTGATTTGGAGTCTTAAAATTGATTTTTTGACCCATTTATGCCAAAAACCGGGATTGCCATATGCTATGGTTGAAGTTTAATTTTCTACTTGCTTTTATGTAGATAATGTCGACTTCTGGGCAAGGAAATAAGAGGACTAGAGAAAGGAGAGCCCCGGTTCAGCAACCCGAGGTGATTCTCGAAGAGGTTGTGTCTTCGGAGGATGACTTGTCTCCTTTGGACGATTACCCATTCATCGAATTCCGTGACAAAACCCAAAAGGACAGGTTCGAGTATCTGTTAACTAAGTCTATGAGTGCCACTCGATGCGTTGATAGGAAAATTTTGCGAACATTGAAGATAGACGACATTATGTTTGGCATGTTTAATGAGATAGGGTTGCAGGGTCTTTTCACACTACATGAATTATCTTACCCCGCTTTAACCCTTGAGTTTCTGAGCTCATTTACTTACTTTCCCAGTGATCATCTTATCAAGTTTCGATTACTTAATGTTGAACGGTCTTTAACCTTTGACCGTCTCACAAATTCAGGAATAGATAAGCATACAGACGGAGACTTGTATGGTGTTGGTGGGCTATCCGCTATTCGATATTTTCCATTGTTTACCGGTTATGCGGATGCGGATGTCAGTGCTATGGCTTTGTTTTTGCTGGACGTCCAACACGTTTGTCTTCGTTTATTTTTGAGGTATTTGAACTTTTTGTTGTATGGTCGGCACGACAAGAGCAAGACCTCCACTATTGAGGTCTTAATCCTTGCTAGTTACTTGAATCCTTATCGGGAGGAGACATTCCAATTCTCTCCCCCTGCTCTTGTGTGTTCGGCTTTTGATAGGATGATTGGGAGGTATGGGAACCTTGATTGTGGTGCTCTTGTCACCAAGATTGCTAGGGCTGTTTGTGATTTTGAGGATGATGACCCATACGAGCCCATGGATGACCACGAGCCACTTGTTGATGATGATTACCTTCGTTATGATATTTCTTATCTCGACATCAAGAATGGGAAGGACCATTATTGGAGGGTCCGAGGTGAGTCTTACATGCTTCTACCTTGTGACCGTTTACCTGCTGTAAACCCCCTTGAGGAGAGTACGGCTGTGGTGCGACCCCCACCCGTTACTTATCTGATTCCTGAGGACCTTCTAGTCACTTTTCCTGGGTCTAGTACTACTACCACCACCGGCGGGCACCGGCGACGTCGTCCACCCGCTACTCATTTGCCTGGCTCATTTCAGCCTGCTCCTCCTCCACCTCCTTCAGCCTATCCTACTTCAGGCTATGCTTCGGGTTACCATTTTGATCCAGTTATTGAGCGAGAGGTGAGGATGCATACAGGCATCAACACTGCTTTGACAGAGAGGAGGATGTGGGAACAGATGGAGGCCATGTCTCTTGCTTCAGGAGCCAGTATCGGGGTGTGACACCTACCTATTACACCACCCCGGGTGATGACAGCCGTGTGTTTCATCTATATGGAGTGACCCCTACAGAGTTCAGGCAGTTTAGTACTGCCTACGGTGCCTTGGGCCGTCCCTTTTACACTCCAGTCCGCCCCTCTCAGCCTACTTCTGTTTTTGCGGAGGACACCGGTGTTCCTTGCTCCCAGAGAGGACCATTTGGTCAGTTTAGTGCTTCAACTTCCGCTGCTGCTATTCCAGGAGGAGGTGGCCGTGGTAGAGGCCGTGTTAGGAGACCCACCCATGGTAGAGGTCGTGGTGCCCCAGTTTCTGATCCTGAGTTGATGTCCCTCTATGCCGAGATTGATGGTTTTAATGATGCTGATGAAGCCCAGTAGTTACAGCTGGTCACTACATCCCTCTCTTTCCAGCTGGTTTGGGGGAGGCTACTGCATTACAGTTGGTATTATCTTTCTTTTTGTTTTTATTGCATTTCCTTTTTACCCTCTTCCCTTTGTTAGTTGTGTCCCATAGGTTGCTGGATTTCTGTGTGACTGTTATGCTGTAGGCGTCACAATGAGGACACTGTGACATTTAGGTTTGGGGGAGTGTGTTTATTTCTGTTATGTGCTTTTATTTAATGTTGTGTGTGAAAAATTCAAAAAAAAATTGAAAAAATTGAAAAATTATAAAATCCAAAAACATGTTTTTATTTATTTTGAGTCGAGTCTTGGTGAATTGTATAGCAATGATGATAATTTGCTTTGTCTTTGCATTTGAGTCTCATTTAGTTGTCCATATACATTGTTTTGACCTGTTAGCTAAGATGAACAAAGCTCTTTACTCAAGTCTTGACCGTCACAATATGCCTTATGCCGAGTAGACTTGACTTTATTTTGTTGGTAAACCGCTTAAATTTCTGAGGTCTTTAGAGCTTCCTAGGCCGGGAACATTAATAAACCGGTCTCATTGTTATTTAGGCTGATGAGTGTGGTCTCCTTGTGGAATATGTAATATCAAACTACATAAGTGTGACACTAGTTTCTTAGCTTTTGCGCGTTCATATGATTAAGTACATGAGGATAGGCGGTTCTTTTTGTTCAAATAAGCCTTACATTACTCAGTTTTTGTTAGCCCGTTTGAACCATGTAGCCATTTTATATCCTATTTCTTAGCTACATTCCAGAATTTGCCTACCTTTTTCGGGACAGTCGCAGTTGCTTGAGTCCTTATTGTTATAGCTACTTTGGTTGGGTTGGGACTTTTGTTGTCATGTGGGTAGTAGCTATCTTTTTGTAGCAATTATGTGACCTCTTATGTTGAAAAAAAAGAAGTATTATGAAGCAAAGAAAAAAAAGCAAAGAAAAAGAAAAAAAAAGAAAGTCTAGAAAAGAAAAGAAAAAAGAGAAAAAAAAAGATGAAAAAAAAAAGTTTCGAAAAAAAAGGAATTCAGAAAAGAAAGAGAAAAGAAGAAAAATGTTTGCTTCATTCAGTTTTGTTAGGAGGTCGTGTGTGGTAATTACTGGAGTCTAATGCACATTTGGAGAGCCTTTACATTTCTCTCATTTGTTATCAAAGTTGAGATTATTTCTCCAGTCGGATGTTTGTTTTATTTCTTATTAGATTTGGCTACTGGTTATGGGTTTTGATTATTTTTGAGCTAGATGCCCCAGAGTGGGCGCCAATTATTTTGGCAGGGATTTCACTGAATAAAAACGTCCTGCCAGGGGAATTAAGGAGGGTGATCCAACTCAAATAGTTTGCCTAACTAGTATTACTAAGTAAATAAATAAGTAAAAAGTAAAGACACAAAGATTTTATACGTGGAAAAACCCTGGGAATAAGGGAAAAAAACCACGGGCCCCAAGCCAGGAGGGATTATCACTATGATTTTGAGTAGCCTGACAGAGTATTTGTATATCAGGCGTGACAGGCTAAGGATATTGCTTAATTATATGTTTAATACAAGAATGAGTGTGATAGTATGAGTGTATCAGTGTTTCTTCCAATGTCCCTTATGTATTTATCTTCTCTTCTATTTATATTAGCCTCCAAAGGTAGCTTCCTCTCGTTTGTTTAGGGTTTCCTGGTAAATAGGACTCGTGCCCTATTTCCCCGAAAGTAGTTAATTGACTGCGGCAGTATTTCAGCCGTTGCTTTTGACTCTTTCTTCCATCTTCTTCTTTTGAATTGGTCTTCCTTGTTTGTAGAGACCTTACTTATAACGCTTGGTCGTGTCTTTCTTGTAGCCTGTCAGCTTGGGTAATGTTTTTCTTGTGCCTGATGTAGTTTCCTTTCAGGTCAGGCTTAGTAGTTGCATGTCCTATGCTTCCCTCCTGCTTGGTGCCTGTCTGTATACTCTTAATGCCTGTCTTGGAATATATCCTGCTGATACCGTCGTTTTAGTATCAAAAATAATATTTATAATTCCGAGCTAAACTAACAGAAGCTAGTGGTAGCACGAGTCGAACCACAGGGAGGAAGGGAATTTCAATTGTCTAAATTTGGTCTAGGGTAACAGTCGTGTGGGGGTTTGATTGATTTGGTCTATAGCTAATAATAATAAAAGAAAAGTAAATTAATGAAATATCAAGAATAAAAGAGGTACTAGGATGGTCGGTTCGTTATAGTTTCGGCGGCAGCATACTAAACAGGTCTAAATCAAAGCACATGAGGCGGGAAATAAAGAGGTCCTCTCGGTCCACTCTTAACAAATAGCATCTCTCGATCTCGCTATAAGTCCCTAATATCACTAATACTAACTTTCGTCCTGAAAAGTGACTAATAATCTAAACCTTACCTATCTTTCGATCTCAGCATAGTTTAGTCATTTTAATTGGTGATCTAACAACTGTCCCTATCTCTCGATCTAATGGGTCAGTCAAATCCTAAACATTCAACTAGTCGTGTGCACTCGATTCGTCGAATAAAGAATTAAAACAATTAAAACGAAAGCAAAACCTCACGTGGTCAGTCGATCGACCAAGCATAGCAGTCGATCGACTGACATGCGATTCAATCCGTGTTTATTCTACGCCGCCTACACTATATTTCCCCTACATCCTAGCACAAGCAATTTAGCTACTCATACTAAAATTAAAGGCAACAATAAAATCAACGAAATAAACAGAAGAATCCATGCTTAAATTGATGAAACAAAAAGCTAGCATAAAACGATGATTATGGTTTCGGGGAACTAATTAACAATTCTATACTAAGAGCGATAAAGTAATGAAACTGAAATTAAGTAGAGGAAAATACCGCGAAGATGAATGGTAACGGAAAGATTAAAAGAACGAACGAAAGCAATATCCCGAACCCTATTTATTTGATAAAGAACTGAAAAAGAACCTCATGAAAAACTGAATGTAAAAACTTGATGTAAAACTGAATGTTCATGCTGCGTTTTATAGGAAAAGTACGCAGCTATTATTCCTAAACCTAATAACTCATGGGCTTGATAAATCTCGATCCTTTAATTCTCGTATCAGCTCGTGGAGTGGTCGATCGACCATGTTTCTCAGTCGATCGACCAACCTATACTGAACAATAGCTTCTGATCTCGTGCTCTGGTCGATCGACCATAAGCACCAGTCGATCGACCAAGGTTGCTGTACAGTAGTGCATTCTGACGAATTCTGCAGCGCGCACCGATCTTAAAACAGCTGCCATTTCTTCGTTCCTTGGTCAAATCAGACGTTCTACGCGGCGTTGGAAAGCTAAGAGGATAATCTTTCACCTCCAATTGGAATAACTAGATTATCAGCTCTAGAACTCGAGATATTTCCATCTGAAGCAGGCTGCAATATTGTGAAGTGCTTCTTCGCTTGTAAAACTCGTACGCACCCATGCTTTTGCTATCTTTAGGCCTTGAAACGCGCACCAAGCTCATTCCTCGAGTCAATACTTCATGTCAAATGCAATGTTAATTACTTAGGGACGGATTTGGCTCGATTCCCGCTCAATTCTTCATATTTCTGCAATAATAGACAAAAACACGAAAGTAGAGGAAAATAGGGAAATAATAGCATATATTGCACATTTGAGCTCTGAAATGCGTGTAGAATAAAGTGTGAAACATCATATTTTGGACACGCATCAAATCTCCCCAAACCAAACCTTGCTTGTCCCCAAGCAAGAACTAGACTCGATCCTAAAACCTAATGGAACGAGTTCAGTCTCAGAGCGAATTGCAATATGTAAAGCCTAAACCAATTTAATGCACAACCAACAATCAATTAGCAATGTGAATCATGCAAACGAATTATGAAGCCGTTAAAAACTGCTGAACCGTCAACCATAGAGACTTATCAAATTGGACT
Organism: Silene latifolia; assembly: GCF_048544455.1. NCBI lineage: Eukaryota > Viridiplantae > Streptophyta > Magnoliopsida > Caryophyllales > Caryophyllaceae > Silene > Silene latifolia. Next base: position 176,404,003 of record NC_133527.1, on the reverse strand, counting down.
CTCACGGGTCGCTCAAATCACTCAAATAAGAACAAGGTGAATATATAAGAGGATAGAAAGAATTTATTTTGTAAAGACTCTCACCTAACTACGACCTATGAAGACATGCCAGCAATAAAATATGAAAATGATCTCTATGACCGTACATATGCATTCCAACCAACAAATGACCATGACACATGCCGAGGTATATATGGATATGTGAGGTAAAGGGGTAAGAAGGGGCTAAAATGAATTTGGATATGAGGAGTAATAAGCCAAGCTAGTACTACAATCCAAACTATAAACGAATCCCAACTTCAAGCTCAATGTAAATGATACAATACGGTGCCAATTCAAGGCACAAAACTCACAATCTCCACAAAATTTGACTCCCCAAAGAATACAAATGATAATATGGGAGTGGAAATCACCAAATCATAATAATTGCAACATGTGATTTTTTTCGAACTTTTCTTTCTCTCGGGATGCAGTCGATCGACCAATATGGTCAGTCGATCGACCGGATTCTACAGCACTCGTCTCTTTTTTTCTCTTCTTTTTCGAGTCATTTTTCTTCTCTTTTTTTTTCTTTTCAATTCTATTCTTTTCTTTTTTTTTTCTCTTTCCTTCCACCATTTCACCCATCATCTCGAAATGAGCATATAACCAAACCGCAAATAAACACATTCCCAAAACTAATACTACTAGCTTGACAAAGGCAGGCTAAATATAGGATGTAGTTAAGGGACAAAAAGGCTATTTTTGGCTATGAGGGATTCATAGGTAAAATGAATAAAGGGAAACCTCTACCACATGTGTCAACAAACCACAAACCGAATGCATACAGGTATTAAGTAGATCAAGTTCATATTCATGCAAATTAAGAAAACATGTCTCATAAGGAGTACTACTCACATTCCTAAATAAACTGGTCATAGATGTCACCAGTTATAGGCTCTAATACTCAGAAATATGATGTAGCTTGCCAATTTTCTAAGTCAAATCTAAAGTTCAGCAAGAATGTAATGAAAACTCGTAGATATGCATTTACGATTCTACTAATAACATGTTAATCTAGCAAGGCTCAGGCAAAACAGGTGCAAAAAGCAATATCATCCTTGAAATACTACCGTTCCGACTCGACCTAAATGCTAAAATAAACGTGCATTTTATGGAAATTTTTGAAATTTTTTTTTTCAATTTTTTTGAATTTTGTATATACATGAAATGAAATAAACAATGCAAAACAAAAGTAAACGTGAATGCAAAACAATGATATGCGACACAAAACCCTTGCCCAAACCAAATCGCACAATGTCCCCATTGTGCAAAATCATGTAATGAAGAAAAGAGAAATGGGAATTTGCGAGAAAAGAAATAAAATAATGACATGAAGTAAAGAAATTAGGAACTCACAAGACTTTAAGCGCAGCAAGGGAAACCTCCCCAAACCAGCGTGAGCTAAGAGGTTTCAGTAGCCAGCAGTGCTACTAATAAAAGTGCCTGAAAGACAGAAAATACCACGTATAAGACTGATAAAACAATTTTGAAGCGTAAAAATTGTGCACAAATGAGACAATAGAAGAAATAGATAATTCGACGGAAAATAAAGTGGAGTAGAAAACTCCCTTAAGTCCGCATATCGACCAAACACAAAGGGGAGAGGTCGTGAATGAATATAGCAAAGGTGGTGGTCGATCGACCACATAACCCGATCGATCGACCATGCAAACGTGAATGATGATCGTCCTGGAAACTGCAGATCAGTCGATCGACTAATGGTGCCAGTCGATCGACCGAAAACACTGCTGCAACCTCTTATTTCTTCGTATTAACCAAATAACTTGAGCTAATGGGGTCTAAAAACCTGCAAATGCACAATAATACGCGCCCAAAATTGCGCAAAACCCAAAATAAAGTCTATAGTGTTTAAAATACTAAGCAAGCAAAAATAAAATGCGAAGTCTCGCGCACACAAAATACGGTAAATAGTCTTAAAAGCAATAAAGTAAATGTTTGATAGAGCATGTGATCAACTAATAGTTGATCAAGAACGGCCATGGTATGGCCCACTTCGTCGGCTTTTGGCTACATGAGGTAGCCTCAGCAGTGCTCATCTTCTCAGCTGCACTCTTCTTAACTTCAATATCCGTATGGCTCAACGGATCAATACTCTCATTTTCTCCCCAGTCAATGACCTCTTCGGAATCATCAGAATCCAAATCAGACTTCGTTGCCTTGACCGGCTCGTCATCCATTTCCTCATCAGTCCCATAGCTCAGGCAACCAAGACCACCCCTTGAAATGATTGGCTTCTTTGCAGCTGGAGCAACTTGCAGCTCATCCTTCCCCAAACCAGCTCCTGCAATATCAGAAATAGACAGATCTTCCTCCAATTTGCTCCCAATTTGGGGCGGAGGTGTTACAACAGGAGTAGAAATAGAGATAGGTAATTCAGGAAGCATAAAGTACGATTTCTTTTCAGAAACCGTATTGCAAGTGACCGGCCACATGGGGTCTTTCTTCTTAGCAGGCTGAGTAAAAACGATGGATTGTTTCCCTACTTTAAAGGTCAACGTCCCTGAGCCTACATCTATAACTGCACTAGCAGTGTGCAGAAATGGTCTACCCAAAATAATAGGAATATGAGCATCCTCGGGTATATCAAGTACAACGAAGTCAATAGGGAAGAAAAACTTCCCTATTTGGACAGAGATGTCCTCTAGGACTCCTATTGGCGGACCGCAGAACGATCGACATCTGTCTTCGTCATGCTAGTAATCGCAAACCTAGTCAAATTCAATTTCCTAGCTAGACTCAAAGGCATGACACTTATACTGGCTCCTAGGTCACACAATGCCCTCTCAATTGAGAAGGTACCTATGTTGCAAGGAACAGAGAAGCTGCCTGGGTCCTTTAACTTAAGGGGCGCAGTGTGAGACAGATAAGAGCAAGACTCCTCAGTAAGTGCGACAGTGTGCACTGTCTCAAGCGACCGCTTTTTGGACAACAATTGTTTCATAAATTTAGTATAAGCGGGTACTTGGTTAACTAACTCGAGAAAAGGAACCTGTACATTCAGACTACGAATAACATTTTCAAACTTATTAAATGATACCTGTTCCTTTGTCGGCACTAGTCTCTCCGGATATGGGGCTGAAAGAAGTAACTTAGCCCTCTCCTCTAAGTCTCTCGCACCGGCATTAGTGGATTTAGGCTGAAAATCCACTACCTTCTCTTTGTTGCAGCTCGACCCTTCTTCAGACCGTCTCAAATGTGAGCCATTAACCGACATGGGGTCATACCTTGGAACTGGGACCCACCCATCAAAGACTCGGTCTTGCCTCAATATTTTCGGAGTTGTCGTACCCCAAAACAAATGGTCTCTCAAGTCATTAGGCATTGGGGGACGGAATCGAGCACCTTCGACTTCCTCGGTCGATCGACTAGGTTGGTCGATCGATCGACCGAGGTTTTCAGCACAGAGACACGGAAAGTCGGGGATCGGTCGATCGACCATGCTTTGGTCGATCGATCGACGGTCCTCTTGTTGTTTGAAGTTTCTGCTTTGTTAATCTTCTGCCACTGTTCTTTCAAGGCGGTCGATCGACCATGATAGGCAGTCGATCGACTGCCTATGCTGCTAGTCGTCTTTATTTTGCCACTGTTCACAGATGCCTTTTCTTTCTTCTTTTCAGACCCATCTTTCGCCACAGTGGACCCGGCAATAGTAGACCCGCTCCTCAATGTTATGGCATTCAAAGTCTCTTTTTGCTCGGTCTCATCTTTATCAACAATATCAGCAGTAGGCGAGGTCGATTGACTTTCAAATGCAGCAATTCTACTCCTAACGCTATTCTTCTGCTCCGAGAGTTCAGCCTCTTCTCTTCCCAATTCATCTTTATTAATTTCCGGGCTTACCCTTTCCATAGCAGGCTTTTCAGGGGTTGACCCATTACGGCCGCGCATAGCATGCACGGTCTCCAAGTGTTGAAGAGAGGAAAGGTCGGCCATTCGGGAGTGAGTTGATTTAAACCATGCTGCAGTTTTGGCCGAAATCTCTTCTATCATAGCTTTGAGATCCGCTATCTCGTTAGAGGGAAGAGGGATTTGCGAAGGTGGTGCAAAAGAATATGAAGGCTCTTGAAAGCCTTGATGATAGTACGGATGTGGCGGCGTATAATGACCTTGTTTATATTGCCTGTAAGCATAAACTTGGTCCATAGTTGCTCGGCATATAGCAGAATCATGCCCCTCAAAGACCACATCTCTCACAAAATTCCACCTTTGCTCCCAAGAACGGAACATGGTGAATCCTCCTGGCAATCTTGCTAATAGGACCTGTAGGACCTATCGAAACAACACTAAAGAGGAAGATAAGAACTGCCTCAAGGTACTCAGTCTTCCCTTGAGGCTAAAGACAAACCAAAATAAAAACAACTAAAACTAGCGCTACCTCCCCGGCAACGGCGCCAAAATTTGATACCGTCGTTTTAGTATCAAAAATAATATTTATAATTCCGAGCTAAACTAACAGAAGCTAGTGGTAGCACGAGTCGAACCACAGGGAGGAAGGGAATTTCAATTGTCTAAATTTGGTCTAGGGTAACAGTCGTGTGGGGGTTTGATTGATTTGGTCTATAGCTAATAATAATAAAAGAAAAGTAAATTAATGAAATATCAAGAATAAAAGAGGTACTAGGATGGTCGGTTCGTTATAGTTTCGGCGGCAGCATACTAAACAGGTCTAAATCAAAGCACATGAGGCGGGAAATAAAGAGGTCCTCTCGGTCCACTCTTAACAAATAGCATCTCTCGATCTCGCTATAAGTCCCTAATATCACTAATACTAACTTTCGTCCTGAAAAGTGACTAATAATCTAAACCTTACCTATCTTTCGATCTCAGCATAGTTTAGTCATTTTAATTGGTGATCTAACAACTGTCCCTATCTCTCGATCTAATGGGTCAGTCAAATCCTAAACATTCAACTAGTCGTGTGCACTCGATTCGTCGAATAAAGAATTAAAACAATTAAAACGAAAGCAAAACCTCACGCGGTCAGTCGATCGACCAAGCATAGCAGTCGATCGACTGACATGCGATTCAATCCGTGTTTATTCTACGCCGCCTACACTATATTTCCCCTACATCCTAGCACAAGCAATTTAGCTACTCATACTAAAATTAAAGGCAACAATAAAATCAACGAAATAAACAGAAGAATCCATGCTTAAATTGATGAAACAAAAAGCTAGCATAAAACGATGATTATGGTTTCGGGGAACTAATTAACAATTCTATACTAAGAGCGATAAAGTAATGAAACTGAAATTAAGTAGAGGAAAATACCGCGAAGATGAATGGTAACCGAAAGATTAAAAGAACGAACGAAAGCAATATCCCGAACCCTATTTATTTGATAAAGAACTGAAAAAGAACCTCATGAAAAACTGAATGTAAAAACTTGATGTAAAACTGAATGTTCATGCTGCGTTTTATAGGAAAAGTACGCAGCTATTATTCCTAAACCTAATAACTCATGGGCTTGATAAATCTCGATCCTTTAATTCTCGTATCAGCTCGTGGAGTGGTCGATCGACCATGTTGCTCAGTCGATCGACCAACCTATACTGAACAATAGCTTCTGATCTCGTGCTCTGGTCGATCGACCATAAGCACCAGTCGATCGACCAAGGTTGCTGTACAGTAGTGCATTCTGACGAATTCTGCAGCGCGCACCGATCTTAAACCAGCTGCCATTTCTTCGTTCTTTGGTCAAATCAGGCGTTCTACACGGCGTTGGAAAGCTAAGAGGATAATCTTTCACCTCCAACTGGAATCACTCGATTATAAGCTCTAGAACTCTAGATATTTCCATCTGAAGCAGGCTGCAATATTGTGAAGTGCTTCTTCGCTTGTAAAACTCGTACGCACCCATGCTTTTGCTATCTTTAGGCCTTGAAACGCGCACCAAGCTCATTCCTCGAGTCAATACTTCATGTCAAATGCAATGTTAATTACTTAGGGACGGGTTTGGCTCGATTCCCGCTCAATTCTTCATATTTCTGCAATAATAGACAAAAACACGAAAGTAGAGGAAAATAGGGAAATAATAGCATATATTGCACATTTGAGCTCTGAAATGCGTGTAGAATAAAGTGTGAAACATCATATTTTGGACATGCATCACCTGCTCAGGTCTTGGCTTTGAACATTGATGCGACCATAATTGGCGCATATTTAGCCCCCGAATTACCATTGTTTCCATGCTTTTTAGTGCCTATTTGGGTCATTTCTTATCTTTAGTTCTTTGTTTTGCATATTCTTTGAGATTTTGATCCCTTGGTAGGAAAGGAGTAAGAATCTTGCATTTTCATGGCAAAACAAGGCTAAATTGATCATATTCAATGACCAAGCATCAAGGAGAGACAAGACTAGAAGGCCTTTGTACATAGCATAGTAGAAGAGCATTGTTGAGAAAAGGATCCTTGAGTCCCCAAGGAAATCCCCAAGGAATTCATGAAGAAAAGGGAAGAAAAAGAAGAAGGAAAGTCATTGAACTACAATCCGAACGGATTGTAGAGAATCCGCCCGTCCTCGCCCGATCCGAGCGTCCTCACCAGAATCCGCTCGGATTCCCCATGCCCAGTCCGAGCGTCTTGTTCCTTGATCCGCTCGGATCGTCCATCCCAGATCCGGCCGTCCCGACTCCCGGCCCGCACGGATCACAAAGACAAAGACACGCTTTCGTTCTTCAAGCTACGAAATGGAGAAGCCCTTCTCTCGGATAATCCCTGAGGCTCCTTGCTCAACTTAAAAAGTGTAATTACTAGTTTAGCCCTTAGTTAACCCTAATGCATCCTCCCTAATTTTCACTATAAATACCCCATTAGTCTAATTAGAGGAGCATGTTCTTCTTATCAAAAATTAGAGTAGTTAATATCAATCAAATCTCTCTTCAATATTGTAATCAAATATTAATCAAGTTTTAATCCAAGTTTTAGTTCTTCAATCTCTCTCTTGTTCTTACTTTATTTTGGGTAATTAGAAGATTATTGGGTTTATTGGGAGATTGACAACCTTCCATCAATCATCAAGTTCTTCTATTATTCTTTGCATTATTATTTTGGAATCATTAGTAGGTATAATCTCTTAATCCCTTTTTAATTATTGCTAATTACTTTCATTTATTCATCATGTTTCATTATGTTAGTATGATTGACAACCTTTCTAGCATGATCAATATGATAATGAGTGAGTAGTCTCTTAGCTAGGGTTTAATGGGTGATTAGGGAAACCAACATGGGGAATGATTCATGCTTAAATTAATATGCTTTCATATCTTATTTGCTTGCTTGTTTTGATCTTAATACATGCACATGTTATATTTGATGAAATGCTAAGCCTATGAATCCTTGCATTTACTATCATCTTCTATCCTTTCAACTTGACTTGTAAGACATAACCCAACTCGAGTCTTGTTAGATCATGCATGTGTTAAGTAGGGAAGATTAAGTCGACTTGTAGGTGTTGTACAATCCAAGAGATTCGGCTCCGGGACCCAAACTTTCCTAGGATTGTAAGATATAACCCAACTCAATCCATCACAACAATAATTGCTTGCTTATAATTTGAGAACATGTTTGTATGATCATATCCCATGATTCCCCTATGAACCCATGACACCCTAGTGCTTTTAATCAATTGTTTACACCCTTATTTCATCTACCTTGTTAGTTTATTTTCATTGCTATTTTAGTTTAGTGACCTTCTACATCAACCCAATTTGTGACACCCCTAGACACCACTAGTTACAATAGAATCTTCATTTCAATACCCGTCCCTTGGGATCCGACCTTTACTTGCCTCTTTACTAATTGTAGAGTTGTTTGTGAAGTATAAATTATGTTTTGTATCGACCATTGACCAACGACCACATATGCTTAATTGTGAACACCAAATGGCTCCGATCAAAAATGGCGCCGTTGCCGGGGACGGTGTTTAATTGATTTAAGATTTCTTTTATTGTTTTTAGTTGTGTCTTTTTCACCTTGGGGAAGTAAGACTCCTCAAGGTTTGTTCTAATTGTTTTCTAGTTGTTTGATATTTTGCATGTCTAGAAGGTTACAAAGAGATTTGTTACCTTTTGACCGTGAAATCGAAAGAACCTTGACGAATAATAGGAGACTTGTTAGGAGGAATTTGGGAGGTGTTGGTGAAGTTGTTCAACCCACTAGTGAGTTTGTCAATCCTTTCGCAATAGAAGGAGAAGAGAACCCATTAAACAATACCACACAAAATCCACCTACAATGCCTAAATTCTCGTCACACTCTATACCCACCGAGGAGGATTTACCAAATGGTACTCCTACCCCACAACATCTTACCGGAAACTTTATTGCCAAGTCCGCCTTCATCCAACTAGTTGAGAGGAGCCAATTCGGGGGAATGCCTAGTGAGGACCCTCATTCTCATATGGAAACATTTTGTGATTATTGTGAAGCTATCTCTCAAACGGGCGTGACTCAAGACCAAATAAGATGGGTCTTATTTCCTTTTTCGTTAATCGGCACCGCAAAGCAATGGTTGAAGGGCCTTGATAAGGCCACCCTTGGAATAGATTCTTGGAAGAAGCTAGCTCTAGCTTTCTACAAAAAATTCTACCCACCGGAGAAGACCAACATGCTAAGAGCTCAAATTACGGGTTTTAAGCAAAGGGATGAAGAATCTTTGTACGAAGCTTGGGAGCGGTTCAAGGGTATTTGTCGCTCATGTCCTCACCATGGACTTAGTGAATGGTTTTTAGTGCAACAATTTTGGAATGGTTTATATGAAGATTCAAGGAACATTCTCAATATGGGATCAAATGGAATGTTCACCAAAGTTGATGACAATCAAACATGGAACAAGATTGAGGAAATGGCGGTCCATAATTCGCAATATAGTAGGCCTCGCAAGGCTACTAGAGGAGGAAAGTATGAAGTGGACACCGTTACTCAATTGGGTGCTCAACTTAGTGCTCACATTGACACAATCAACTTGAAGTTTGAACAAGCTATGGCTAGACTTGAGGAAAGCTCAAAATCATCAAAGCATCATGTCAATGCCATGACGGCATCCTCATCAATCCCAAGCGGGATATGTGAGAATTGTGGAACCTTGGGTCATGACTCAAGTGAATGTAGGGGAACAACCGAGCAAGTCAATGCTTTCCAAGCTTACAAAAGTGGTACCCCTTATTCAAATTTTTACAATGAAAACACCAAGTTCCATCCAAATCTCTCATACAAAAGCCAAAATGTCCAAAACCCTCAAACAACATACACTCCACCACCCATGAGAAATCAAAATCAAAGACCCTTTTTCAATCAAAACCAAGGCTACCAAAATCAAAATCCATACAATCACCACAATGACCAAAGTTTTGATGTCCAAAAAGCGGTCCTTCAAATGCAAAAAAATCAACAAGAATTTTTCACCCAAATGCAAAAAGATAGCCAAGCAAAAGACACCACCATCAACAACATTCTAGCTCACACCAAGATGTTGGAAACACAATTGACCCAACTAGCATCTTCAAACTCACAAAGACAAAAGGGGCAATTACCACCTCAAGGTAATCCCCCTAGACATGAAACGGTTAGTGCCATTCACTTGAGAAGTGGTACAAAATATGAAGCACCAAAGAAGCAAGTTGAGGATGAAGTTGTGAGAGCTAGTGAGAATGAAGTTGTGGTGCAAGGTCCCAAGGAAGGGGAATCATCAAAAGAAGAAAGTTCAAAGAAAAATGAAGACAAAGCCAAAGAAAAGGAGCCCATTGTGATTAGACTTCCTTTTCCAAGTCGTCAAGCCAAGCCTAAATTTGATGATCAACTTGGAAAGTTCATGGAAATTGTGAAGAACTTAGAAGTCTCAATTCCTTTCACGGAATTAATCAATCACGTTCCGGCCTATGCAAAGTACATGAAAGATATCCTCACAAAGAAGAAGTCAATCCGGAAACTTGAGACTATCGCCTTCACTAAGGTGAGTAGTGCAATTCTTCAAGGGAGTTCACCTCCAAAGTTAAAGGATCCGGGAAGCTTCTCAATACCGTGTACCATTGGCGACACAACGATCAACAAAGCCTTATGTGATCTAGGGGCTAGTGTGAGTGTCATGCCGTACTCGGTAAGTAAAAGGTTGGGAATGGGAGAGCTTAAATGTACCAATATCACTCTTCAAATGGCCGATAGATCGACGAAGACACCGCTAGGGATATGGGAAGATGTCCCCGTGCGGGTGGGAAGTTTTTCATCCCGGTGGACTTTGTCATTGTTGATATGGAGGAAGATTCCAACATTCCAATCATCTTAGGAAGACCTTTCCTACACACCGCGGGTGCGGTGATTGATGTGAAACATGGAGAGCTCACTCTAGAAGTGGGAGATGAAAGCATAACTTTTAATCTTGACAAGACCATGAGAGCTCCTCGTTTGCATGAGCCATGTTTCATGATTGATCATTATAGCCGAAAAGATGAAAAGAAGAAATCGGAACTCCAATGGAGGAAGAAAGTTGAAGATGCTCCATTCAAAGAGCAAGTGAATTGTGAAAAGGAGAGCTTGCAAAGCTCATCAAAATCAACCAAGGAAGAAGATGATGGCCTCATTGGCCAAGAGAAGAAATTGGGAGAGTTGTCTCCATCCAAGCAAGAGATTTTCAATGATCAACTCAATGAAGTTTGTGGTCTTTGGGACGATGAATTTGAAGGGATCTTTAATCCCTACATTGGGCATGCCATCGATCATGATCAACAATAAGGGCCACGGTCTATTGAGGACCTCTACCACAACAATGAACAAGCTTTTAATTATTTCTTCGAGGTGTTGAGCAACATCAACAACACCTTGAACATGCCTCCTTGACATCTCATCAAGAATGAGAGTTTGGTGGAGTCCTCCCTAAACCACCACTTGTAAATATTTCTAACTCCCTAACTTACATTCAATTTTTGTATTGCATTTTTTGTCATTTTTGGATTTATTTACTTTGATCAAAATAATTGTCATGAAAAGAGAGAAGTGAGGGAGGGACTAATGATTTTAATTGATGTGTAGTGCTTTACCTTAGTGTGGGGATGGCAATTGCCTAGGCTATTCATGCCTTAGTAGTGCCCCCACAATGAAGAACACAAGATTTGAAAGAAAGAAAGAAAGAATGATAAGGGAATGCGTTGGTGCACGGATGGAACTGAATCCGTGTACACAAGGACCAATCCGAGCGGATTCCTGAGAATCCGCCCGTCTGCAGAGGATCCGAGCGTCCTGCTGAGAAGACGCCCGTCTTGGGCTGAGCTGAAAACTGCAAATTCTTGACTGTTGAAGAATCCGAGCGGATTTCTGGAAAGACGCCCGTCTCACAGAATCCGTCCGTCTTGTGGACAATCCGCCCGTCTTGCAAACTTGAAGAAAAACAAAGAAAATCTCGGACAAGAATCCGTCCGTCCCGCACGAAATCCGCCCGTCTCATCTCGGAAGAATCCGAGCGGATTCCCCAATCCGCCCGTCTCTAGGCGGGATTTTTGAAAATTTGAAGTCAAGAATCCGAGCGGATTGCGCCTAATCCGCACGGATTGTCCCTGCGTCCTAATATTGTCGAGTTCTTTAAATACCCACCCCACCTTCATTCATTCATTCATTCACTCATAAACACTACCCATAACATCAAAACCCTCATCCTCTCCATCTCAAAAACAAAAACCCTCAACAAAACTCACCAAAATCAAATCAAACCATCTTTCAAATAACAAATCAATCACTCCATCTTCATTAACAATCAAAACCAAGCACAAAATCTTCACCTTTGAATTGATTTTTGTTCTCATAAAGGCAAAGCCTTTTAACTTCAAAATCGATTTGGGCATTCTACAAATTGAAGATTTTTGATATTTTTCTTGGTTAGCTCATCAAATGGCAAGAACAAAGGGAGCAACAAAAGCAAAAGCAAAGGCACCAAAGACTACAACTCTCTCTCAAAGGCAAAAAGCTCTACAAATGAAGAAGGCTTTGGCAATGGTGGTATCAACACCAAGCTTGGAAGTGCAACCACCTCAACAAATTTCTATGGAAGCATCACCCTCTACTCCGGTAATTAATCAACTCTTGCATTACCCGGAGGTAACATTCATTTCCGATTCCCATAGAAATACATTTGTCAAGTTTGCTATGAAACAAATTCAATCCACCAAATTCATATGCCAAGATGCTTTAGAGAAGTTGGGTGTTCTTGAACAAACAAGAGTCTTTTTCAATGCCATGGGTTTAAAGAAATTGTTTGAAATGAAGGAAGTAACATACCCCTCCCTTGTCTTGGGATTCTTAAGTTCTTTAAAAGTGACAAAAGTTGAGAATAGAGAAAATATTGAGTTTCGTCTAGCTAACACTAGTAGACGCATTACCTTTCCTAATTGGGTGCAATTTTGGGTCTTAGCGATGAACATAAATTTTATAAGCAATATGGGAAGTATGATCCCGAGCCTCTTTGGGAGGCAATCTCCGGGAAGAAATTTGAAGATTTTAAAGCTTGTCGTGCTCTTTTGGTCCATCATCCGGGCATAAGAATATGGCACAAAGTTGTGGGAAATACCATAATTGCTAGGAAAGACACCAATCATTTCACGGGACTCGATTTTATTCTCCTTGAATCAACTTTGAATATTGGAAGAATTCACACCAAGCCTTACAATTCTTTGAGGCTATTGGTTGATAGATGGCTCCATGTAGATAGTGGGAAGAAGGGTCAAACCGTAATTGTTAATGGCGGCCTTGTCACGGTCCTAGCCAAGCACTTTGATCCTAGTTTCAATAAGGATAGCAAGTACAAGGCTAAGGATGGTGGCCATCTTATTGATATGTCCACCTTGATTAACAAGTTTAAGTGGGTTGCTCACAATCCCCTTGATACCAAGTATGGGTGGCTTACAAGTGAGGCTCGATCATTCACTCTACCCGCAAAGATTTGCCGTCTTAGTGTCCATCGGACCAACTATTTACTTCCCCTATCCAAGGAAGCCGAGTACATCATTCAACAACAAAAGGGTGATCATGAAACTCCCTCCTCTTCCATTGTTATACCACCTTACCCCTATGATTATGAAGAGTTCAAACCGCAAGGAATTGAAATTGGAAAAGATTATGTCACTCTTCTAATGCAAGCCATGCACAAGCAAGCTTATGAAGATCGGAAGAATGCTTATTTGGCTCAATATCCTCCCCTCCTACATCTAGCTAGGCAAGGACTCCTTGATCCATCTTGTCCTTTGCCTAGTTGGGCGGATAGAGAAGCCTTATTTCCGGGTGCATCAAGGGACGTGGTGGAAGGCAATGAGGTTGTAGGAAATGATGAGGAATTTGATGATAACATTGAGGAAGAAGCAAGTGGAGATAAAGAAAGAGATGGTGAAGATGGTGAAGATAATGATGAAGAAGATAGTGATGAGGAAAGCAAAGAAGAAAGTGCCAAGGAAAGTGGCAATGTGACCACTTCTCATGAGGGAAGTGATGGTGATAGTAGCATGATGGAAGACTAGCCTTGGAGATTCCTACTCTCCCACGGTTTGTCTATATCTCTTTGTATTTTATTTCATTTTGATCATTGTTGGTTTAGTCCTAGCAACATCAAAGGACTCACACCTCGGTTCCTTTGAGGTGTTCTTTATTGTTCCCACTTTTGTAAAATCCAAAATGACAATCTAGTTTCATGCATAGCATAGCATGTGCATGAACTCCCCCATGCTTTGACATTAGCAATAGTGTCTTACTTGGTTTGGGGAAGTTAATGCATACGCAACGGGAGGTAATTTAAATTATCCTCTCCGTCATAACAAAAACCATGCATCATGTAGTATAGCTTAGTGTAGAATTGCATTTAGTATAGAAATCATGCATCATCTTTGCATAATTTCCATCATTTTGGCCATTGAGGACAATGCCCATATTAGTGTGGGGATGGGAATTCTAACACTTAACTTTTATTCAAAAATCATAAAAATTTGAAAAAATTGAAAAAACCAAAAACAAGTTCATTTCCCTTGTATATATTGTCTTGTATATATTGTGTTTGTTCATCCTTTTTCACATTGATTGACTACGCCACATCCGAGACATGAGGATCATGAAGACCGCATGGTATGATCTTTCCAATCTCCTTTTTCCTCTTTATGTTAATGACTATGTGGCTTTATTTTGATTGATGCGGTAAAAACAATGTGAACTTAGGACTTGCATTTAGTTTATATGGTATATTAGTTGGTAGAATCATTTGCATTAGGATGTTTATATGCTAAGTTGCATCATGGCATGTAGTTGCATGTTAGAAAATTTTGCGAAACCATCTATTTGGGAAGCTTGACAAGTGTATATAGGCCCTAGTAGATGCTTTTTCTTCTTAAGACTTTGCTTGTTAGAATACTTGTAAAACACCCTAGGATGTGTCATGCTAGTATCCTTTGACCCATGGTTTAAGGCCGAGTCAAGAGTACCTTGTGGTGTGATAACTCCTTGGCTACCGTTTATTCCAAGGTGACCCTTGAAACCATGCATACATCCATCATCCATGTTCTACCACATTTTTGTCATCAAAGGGAATGGGCACAAAAAGAAATCAATTTGAGTTCAATGAAATGAAAAGTGAAAGAAAGTTTGCAAAAATGCATCAAATGAAAAGAGGAGCAAAAATAGAACTCCTAAAAGCTTCAAATACAAGGCACCCTCGTTACTAATTGGGGTGACTTTGAAAATGTTCAAAAAGAAATGCAAAAAAATTGTCAAGTATTGAAAAGCCAAAAATCAAAAAGAAATGGCAAAGAAAGTGTTCTCAAAAAGTCAAATGCCAAAGAAATTTGGGGGGAAAAACAAAAACAAAAGCAAACTCCCAAAGTGAAACTCAAATATCTATTGATCCCTTTATCCATCGTATCCATTTGTGTGCATGGTAGAGAGGGGACGACCCTTCTTCTTGTCTAGGCAAGAGGGGGAATTCCGCGATCCTCCAGTGTTTCTAACACCATAGGGAGTCTACTCTTGACAAAAGCATTTAACGATTGAGGACAAAGGTACCCTAGCTTGACACCTTTTGGAGGTGATTTATTGGTATCCTTCTAGGCTTAGTAGTTTGAACAAATTGCATCTATGAAGGATTGTGTACCCTTGAATTGCTTCCCTTGTAGATAATTTCCGCCACTTAGATGAGGAAAGTGGCTATTCTTTTTGTAGATGCATCCATTATGTGTTTTTGTGTGCTTAATGTTTGGATGTGTCGCCATTTTGGCAAGACCCACCTTGCCTTGCAAGAAGGCATCCTACCTCATGGTTGTCTTGTTGTGAGTTGAAGGGGCGGAGTGAGACCCGCTAATTGTCTCATATCGGCTATTATTATTAGGTTAGGTTAGTATTGGTCCTAGTCTTAGTCACCTCTTTACTCGGGACGAGCAAAGGTTCGGTTTGGGGATATTTGATGCGACCATAATTGGCGCATATTTAGCCCCCCGAATTACCATTGTTTCCATGCTTTTTAGTGCCTATTTGGGTCATTTCTTATCTTTAGTTCTTTGTTTTGCATATTCTTTGAGATTTTGATCCCTTGGTAGGAAAGGAGTAAGAATCTTGCATTTTCATGGCAAAACAAGGCTAAATTGATCATATTCAATGACCAAGCATCAAGGAGAGACAAGACTAGAAGGCCTTTGTACATAGCATAGTAGAAGAGCATTGTTGAGAAAAGGATCCTTGAGTCCCCAAGGAAATCCCCAAGGAATTCATGAAGAAAAGGGAAGAAAAAGAAGAAGGAAAGTTGCTGAACTACAATCCGAACGGATTGTAGAGAATCCGCCCGTCCTCGCCCATCCGAGCGTCCTCACCAGAATCCGCTCGGATTCCCCATGCCCAGTCCGAGCGTCTTGTTCCTTGATCCGCTCGGATCATCCATCCCAGATCCGGCCGTCCCGACTCCCGGCCCGCACGGATCACAAAGACAAAGACAGCTTTCGTTCTTCAAGCTACGAAATGGAGAAGCCCTTCTCTCGGATAATCCCGGAGGCTCCTTGCTCAACTTAAAAAGTGTAATTACTAGTTTAGCCCTTAGTTAACCCTAATGCATCCTCCCTAATTTTCACTATAAATACCCCATTAGTCTAATTAGAGGAGCATGTTCTTCTTATCAAAAATTAGAGTAGTTAATATCAATCAAATCTCTCTTCAATATTGTAATCAAATATTAATCAAGTTTTAATCCAAGTTTTAGTTCTTCAATCTCTCTCTTGTTCTTACTTTATTTTGGGTAATTAGAAGATTATTGGGTTTATTGGGAGATTGACAACCTTCCATCAATCATCAAGTTCTTCTATTATTCTTTGCATTATTATTTTGGAATCATTAGTAGGTATAATCTCTTAATCCCTTTTTAATTATTGCTAATTACTTTTATTTATTCATCATGTTTCATTATGTTAGTATGATTGACAACCTTTCTAGCATGATCAATATGATAATGAGTGAGTAGTCTCTTAGCTAGGGTTTAATGGGTGATTAGGGGAAACCAACATGGGGAATGATTCATGCTTAAATTAATATGCTTTCATATCTTATTTGCTTGCTTGTTTTGATCTTAATACATGCACATGTTATATTTGATGAAATGCTAAGCCTATGAATCCTTGCATTTACTATCATCTTCTATCCTTTCAACTTGACTTGTAAGACATAACCCAACTCGAGTCTTGTTAGATCATGCATGTGTTAAGTAGGGAAGATTAAGTCGACTTGTAGGTGTTGTACAATCCAAGAGATTCGGCTCCGGGACCCAAACTTTCCTAGGATTGTAAGATATAACCCAACTCAATCCATCACAACAATAATTGCTTGCTTATAATTTGAGAACATGTTTGTATGATCATATCCCATGATTCCCCTATGAACCCATGACACCCTAGTGCTTTTAATCAATTGTTTACACCCTTATTTCATCTACCTTGTTAGTTTATTTTCATTGCTATTTTAGTTTAGTGACCTTCTACATCAACCCAATTTGTGACACCCCTAGACACCACTAGTTACAATAGAATCTTCATTTTAATACCCGTCCCTTGGGATCCGACCTTTACTTGCCTCTTTACTAATTGTAGAGTTGTTTGTGAAGTATAAATTCTGTTTTGTATCGACCATTGACCAACGACCACATATGCTTAATTGTGAACACCAAATGGCTCCGATCAAACATTGCCTGGTCTTTGTCAGGCAAGGCAGGATAATTCTGGGCCCAACACCCCTCTATCATAACAAAGCCAGAAGATTGGCTGACATTAAAAGCCTTACATTTAGTTTCTAATAAAAACAGGAAATCATAATAATTATTATTTAGTAATGCTGATGTATCACTTTCATATATACTTTTATAGCTCATTTTATACCATTTTACGTACCGTTTCGTGCCTATTATACCTTTTATATGCTTTATTTCAATGAATTGTCGATACTGCCACTATTTTGTGTTTTGATGCAGAAATGACTCGTTATGAGTATGATCAAGCTAAGATTAGCATGGCGGAGATGGCATAGAAGAATACACGAAGCATGGCACGAGAAACGAGGAAGCACGAAGGCTAGAAGAGAAAGAAGAGAAGAAAAGGTCTGTGAAGATGGTTCCTCGATCGAGTCACCTCTGGCTCGATCGAGCAGTTGTCCTCGATCGAGTCACCTCTGGCTCGATGGAGGATCCTCTCTGGCGGGCTTATTTCCGGATTTACCTAAAACGATTATCTTTTGTTATAAATTAAAAACTCGCGTTTTATTGTTAGACTACGTTATATTTTGCTTGGATACGGCTGGAAAACTCTCTTAGAACCCTAATCTTTCCCTTGTATGGTACTAATCTTTCTTCATCAATTAATCATCGATTGTTTTATGTTCATTAATTATTGTTTTATGCTTTCAATCATGCTTTCATTCTTAATCATTGTTGTTGTTATTATAATTATGAGTAGCTAATTCCCTCATCTAGGATGAAGGGGATCTAGGTTAATTAAAAGGGAAAATCGATTAATTGCTATTGATATCGCTTAAGTTGTTGTTTGATTATTGTACTTCTTCTAGTTAATCAACTTGAGGCCTGAGTTATTAATTAGTGTAGCAAATTGATCATATCGCCGACCGGGTTAGAATTAATATAGGCTGCGATAATCAAATAGATTGTATCTAATTATAGCGACCGCATGTTAGAATCAATCTAAAGGGCATAATTGAGTCGACCGATCTTATGACCTTAAACAACTTGATAGATTTAGCAATTGATTGATAATCCCCGACTGATTGACGTAGTGAACCGTAAATCCTAGACTTTTAATAATATCGTTAAAACCTTCATTTAATTACTTGTTATTAGTTTATTAGAATCAACACAAAACAAATCCCCCGAAATTGGTTACTTTAGACAGCTTAAATATTTACAGACTTAGCTTTCACCGCCTCCATGTGGATTCGATACCTGTCTTGCTGCTAGCTATTCTTGTTAGTCCTGAGATAGATTTACTTTGGTTTGGTGATACGACTTTAGCCACATCAAATGCTCTTAACTTAGGAATTGTAGGGGAGAACGTATCATTAATACCCCTACAATTCCAAATTAACCTCATCATGGAGATAGAAGAGGTTGTGATGGCCCAAACTTCGCAAAGCCGCTTGTATCATTTACAGAAGATGATTCACTAGACTCCACCATTTCAACATCAGCCACTACCATATGAAAATCACAGCTTCTTTGCTCCTCTTGATTCCCTTGTATACCAGCTCCTGACAAGGTTTCTGAGATAGCATTTTGCCATCTCCATAGTCTGTATTGCTTCACCAGGGACTCAAGATTCAGAGACTTGAGTACAATATTTCCTTTTCCTTGCTTGTCCAATTGCCTCCCTATACATCATACCCATTTCAGATTTGTGATACACATCTGCTAGACCCATGAACCCATCAGAGTAGCCTGATATCTCAATTGCAACAATCAAGCTTGATGTTGCACCAACATCAGGTACATCAAAAAAGTTCTGTTTCATTCCTTGTGGTTCAGTAATTCCTTCTTTACCTTCATCTCTCTCCATGTAATTGAACAACACCTTTAATGACCTGAGAGATGAGGATCCATCTTTGAGCTCCAGATCCTTGCGAGTAATAGCAGCAGGAGTTATGGACAAAGGGATGGAACCTACCAGAATAGGCTCTTCTCTGCTAGCATCCCCAACATCACAGCTATCACCCACAGTTAAGATTAGATAAGTGTTCACTTCAACATTCACTTCCCTATTATTGACTTCCTCATCATCTTCAGAAGAGACCAAGTCAATGGCTTGGCTATACCTGAAATTTGAAGAGTCCTAAGATTCAGGACCTAGAGCAGTAAGGTTGATTTGCCAATTTGTAGGGTATGGATCAGGTTCAGCATCAGAAGACTCTTAATCACTAATAACAATAACCTCATTCAGATTGTCATTTCCTACTTCCAACTGACCCTCATTTTCATTTGCATTTTCAGCAATTATTTGGACTGGAGGTGTAATACCATGGATTTATGAGCTGTTGGGTACTCTATCGAGTAAGGCTTACTCTGTCAAGTAAGTTAATTTTACGTTCTGGAGAGTTTTCTACCTGATGGATACTCGATCGAGTGAGGGCAACTTGATCGAGTAGTCGGTACTTGATTGAGTACCTCAGTTACTCGATCGAGTAAGTCAATTTATACGGATTTTTGCCGAATTCGATAGCAACGCGTGAAAAGGTTATATAAACATTTCCATCAGTTTCTTTAACCTTTTTACTTTATTCTAAACCTTTTACAAGAGAAAACAAAACAACGTAAGATCCTTCTCTCACATTGCTATCAAATCCAAGGGCTAGAGTCATCGAATTTCAAAGTTCTTTATACCGTCGAGATCGTCGCATTGCGGGTAAGATCCCTGTACCGTTTTTATGTTGATTCATTAGTTTTGGTTTAAATACTAATTAGGTGAATTGGGGATTTTGGGGGTATTGTTGATGTTAGATTTTAATTGTAAGATTATGTGATTACAGGAGGTGATTTCATAGAGGAACGCTTTTGATCTGCTGCTTGTGATTATTGATCAGTGATTTCATTCCAGGTAGGGTTTTCCTACTCAGTTATTGTGTAAATTATATAAGATGGTTTTTGGTTGATTGGCATGTGATTATATCGTAATTGGTTTTGGTATTGTTTATATTGTAATTGGTTGTTGATTGTCTATGGTTCGCGAGGTGCGCCCTCGACTGAGTGGATTCACTTGCGGGAGTGACTTCACACCCTTAATTCGTCCCATGTGGTTCCCGTCACAAGGAGGATGTGCACATTAATGGACTTGGGTTATTCGCTCGATGGAGATGAGCATGGCTTAGGTGGGAACGGCTGCGGTCCCCTACTGGCGGCGAGGAATACCTGTTGCGATGGGTATTCTGGCAGGGCTACACACTTAGTTTGTAGTCAGATGATTGGTGATGTGACGGTGTTGGGGAATTGTGATTGTCTATCTGTTTTGTTTTATCTTATATTGTTTATGTAGTAACTGACTCCGTTAAATGTTTTGAAAACTGTGGTGATCTATTCGGGGATGGTGAGCAGTTGTTTAGCAGGTATGGACTAGATGCGCGCGGGTTAGCTGAGGATGAGTCATCACGAGTCCGAGTAGTAGACTACCATTGTAGTGTCATAACATTTTATTTACTTTAGTTGGATTTTTGGTTTGGAACACTTGTATCTTATTTTCTCAATTTGGCTTTGATGTAACACATTAAATTTATTTACTTAAAATATGTTTCTTGATGGTCACTTTTGATTACTATGCCTCGGGTAACAGAGATGGTAGCATTCTCATGCATTAGGTGGTCTTAGTAAGGCACCTTGGTGTATGGGGGTGTTACAGAAGGTCCATCATTTCTTATCTGTATAGTAGACCCATCAGGACAGTGATAAATTATAGGTAGGCCTCTTGGTGGTGGATTAAATGTCTGGTTGTAGCCTCTGTGATCATCATCTATCATTGCCCACTCAACATCTTCTTCCACTCTGTTAAGAACTGAATCTTGAATTCTCTGATCACGGTCCAAGACTCCACTCAGGCTATAATAACCACCCTATTTAGGGACCCGTTGACTTACCTTTTGACCAAAGGAGAGCCTTAGCAAGGGATAGGGGAGAGGTTAGTAAGGCCAAAGTAACTGTTACTCGACCTAGTTAGGGTCACTCTGCCGAGTAGCTGGAATACTCGACCGAGTAAGGCATACTCAGCCGAGTACGTCTATACTTGACGGAGTACCACATCTGTTAACGCGTTATTATAAAATGCGAAATCGTAAACCTCATTTCATTTTCGACGGTTCCTTTCTATTTCTAACCCTAATCTCTCTCTCTCTCTCTCTCAGTATATATATATATATATATATATATATATATATATATATATATATATATATATATATATATATATATATATATATAGAAGAGATCAACTAAGGTCCACATTTATATTGAGTCCATAAGTTCTATTATGAGCCATTGGATGGAGGGAAATGGAGGGATGAGATCAACCCCAAAAAGTGTGTTTATAAGCTAATCTCACCATCTCTCTCCTCCTTCACTAATCCACTCTAATTAATCACTAATTTACTATATATTTGTTTTCCACTCATCCATTTCTCTTTCATCTTACACATTTCATTTCTCTCTTCTCTCAAACTCTAAAAAAAAAACCCAAATAAATAAAAAAAACCCAAAAATCCAAATAAATAAAAAACCCAAAAAATCCAAATAAATCAAAAAACTCAAATAAATCATTCCTTCCTCTCTTCCTCATTCACCACCACCCACCACCACCCCACCCGACACCAAATAACCACCCACCACCCCCGCCGCCGCCACCCCACCGCCGCTGACTTTCTTTTTTTTTTTTTTTTTTTTTTTCAACTCGTTTTTTTTTTTTTCGTTTTGTATTAATTTGTTTGTTTTCAGTTGTTTTTTCCATTTATTATTTTTTTTGTCTTTTATTTTATTTTAGTTGTCTTTTATTTTGTTAGTTATGATAATAGGAGATTTGTCGTCTACTTCCTATACCAAAACTATTTGTAAAACCCGAAAAAGCGTAGTATTTAGTCGGGGTCGAACTCAAGGATGACGGGGGTTGCTACAAAGTTCGATTAGGAGTCAAGTTCAATCAAAATTAAAAGAAAGGATTTGGGTTATAATCACTTAGAGCAAAAGACAAACAAGTCGATGATAATGAATACGGTTAATTAAAAGCTAGGGCCTTCGGGGTCATCAATATGGTTTAGGGGCAAACATGAAGATCAAAAAGGGTCAATGGTGAGAGATTAACCTAAGATGAAGAACCAATGTCTTGGCTATCTTAAAGGTGGCTACTAATTTTCATTAGGTATCACACCCCTCCTAGACACACATCAAGACCCCCAAAAACTTCCATTCCAAGGGAGAATTAAGCAATAATGGAAGAAAGGCAAAAGCTTTCACTTGAGCAAATAAACAAACACCTTGAGTGCAATGAATAGGAAAGTTAAACAATTTCACCAAAGACCAAAATATTCAAAGAATCATGCCCATAAATTCCATAAAGAATCACCCTAAACCCTAGAAGGAATCTACTCACTCATGTTAAAGGGAAATTATGCTAAATAGAGAAGAAAAGCAAACAACACAAGGAGGAGACATGATGAATGTTATAGCAATATCAAAAGACAAGGAAAATGTAAACAAATGATAAACAAGTAAAAGAAAGGAGAGAAATTATACCAACAAAAGGAAAGATGAATGCTTGATTGATTAATGAGAAGGAAAACCCTTCAAAATCCCCAATACAAACTTCAAAGAACAAGAGTAAACTATTGATTCTAACTAACAATTACTAGTTTTACTAAATATTAAGGAAAGATTAAGGAAAGATTAGTGCTTGATTAAGAAAGGATTACAATTAATAAGGAAAGTTCTCAGATCTAGGGTTATGTCGAAAATGAATTAAGGAGGGGGTATTTATAGCTTACAATTGTTTAGGTCGAAAATTACAAAAGAGTTCAAAATGCGGAGAAAGGAGTCTGAGCCGGTGGACCGGCCGCCGGTCATTTGACCGGCACAAAACCCTCTGGAAGTTTTGAGTTCCAATTAAATCATCAGGTATGGCAAGCCGGTGGGCCGGCCGCCGGTCATTTGACCGGCTCCAGGGAGGTGTCTTCAGCCGGCTGACCGGCTGCCGCCTAACCGGCTGGGGCTCCTTCTTCAGGTCTTCAGAAGTCAATGTAAGCTAGTAGGACTCTCAGCCGGTGGACCGGCTGCCGGCCGACCGGCCGGGAGTCCTTCTTCTCTTCGATTCACTCTTCTTCTCTTCACTTCACTCCCCTCTTCTAAGCTTCCCTTGAAAGTTCAACACCTAGCTCCCTTAGCCCTCTTCCTTATGCAAAAATCTGCAGTGAGGCATATAAATTTCATAGTACGGGCTAAAGCTACAAAACGGGGCTAAAAAGGGTCAAAACCCGCATGTGATCGGGAAATATGCAAAGAAAAGAAAGGTGAAATAGACACAAAATGGGGACTCATCAACCTCCCCACACTTAACTCTTACTCGTCCTCGAGTAAGTCCTAAATCAATGCAAAAGTCGCTACTATAATAGATAAGGAGAGTGGGTGCACAATATAAGCATCACTCAACTAGAATACTACCTAAGCCGATTGAGTATTAGCGCACTCAACGCCCCTTCAACTCGCAATTTGACACTCATGAGGGAAGAGTGCCCTATTGCAAGGCAAGTTGGGTCTTGCTACAAAATTTTTGATGCAATCATTCAATTAAGCACAAGTCAACATATATGATGCATCACAAAAATCAAACCGCTTTCCTCATCTAAGCGGCCGTTTTACTTTGAACGATTAAAGGTTTTGGTCGGGAGATACCGTCTCATAGTCTTGGCGGGGTGTCAATGCCCTAATAGTGGCTCAAGCAACCGAAATTTGACAACCAAATGCCTAGGAAACAAATTCAAAGGCGGGAAAGGGGGAAACAAAGCCTAACCTTCGAGAATCACATGACACACTCAAGATTCAACCAAAATGACCCATGACTAAGGGGACCAAGACCACCGACTTCCTCACGGTTTTCACTAATCTCTCATTTTGTTTTTGGAACGGGTGATTTTTGTGCAAAAAGTAACCAAAATCACTCATCTACTCGACTCGTGAGACATGCCCGCAATCTAACATGGAATCTTTTCCTACAAGACCATTAATGAGATGCAAAAAGAGGAAAAATATGCATACAAGAAACAAGGGTTGTAATGGGGTTAGGCGATGGGTCGAAACGGGATTGGTGCAAGCACCGTTATGGATCATTTGGAGCTTAAGATCAAGTAGTTGTCAAAATTTCCCTTTTCTTCCCAACTTATTACAACAAATGAATGAATCAAAAAGAACATGATATTAGTTGCCTAAATCACACAAAAATTTGAAAATCCGACTCATTTGGAAAAACATCATTTCCCCTTTATTTTGCAACGCCTTTTTCTACTCCTTTATTGATGTATAAGGAGTGTTGCTCGGCTTTTTCTTCAACAGACAAAGAATAAGTGCAACGCATTTTTTTTTTCTTTTTCATTACACATTTTTTCTCTTTTTTTTTTTTTTTTTTTTTTTTTTTTTTTTTTTTTTATTTCAAAACCTCTTTATTCAAGGCAAACCAAACTAAACCATCATTCCGACTCAAGTGGATTGTACACATCCACTAAACCAAGACTCAAATCCCTTTCTTCATACTACCAAAACTCATAGACAACTTTCTTGATCAAGGTCGGTTGTTTTTGGGTTGTAGTTAGTATCGTAGGTATCAAATGAAAGGTCAAGACTCAAAAGGGGTGAACAAAATCGGTCCTAGTCTAAAGGGTCGAAAAATTAGGCTTATTTGGCAATGTGAGGCTCAAAAATTGAAACGCAACTTGTTGTTTCAAAATATGCATATAAACGAACATCTCATGGTCTAAAAGGAAAGGACGCCATGCTTGTGCGTCGTGATGTGACATGCCACGCAAGGAGCCTACTCACAATCCTAAGTGGGGGTCGGGTAAGAATGCACGACCCTAGGAGGCTCTAATCCTCACATTTGAGTAGCTAGGTCGAAATCTAGGCCTAGTCTACGGTCTATGGTCTCACAAGGTGGTCAAAACTCTCCGGTCTAGCCTCATTTCCCGTATATAACGAGGGTGTCACAAGGTGCAAGCCAATAGGAGGGGAAAGACAAGGCCAAGACAATATCATCATTGAGGTATCATGCTCCCTTCCTAGACCACATTTATGTACAAACTTGATGCAAAGGGTAAATAAAGCAACAAACACATATTCACAAGATACGAAATGCATTTCTAAGTACTAGCAACATAAATAAACATGCAACAATTGTCTAAACCTAGCAGCACGTAAGCAACACACACCAAGTTCCAAAATGGAACATCCTCATCAACATAGGCTATCCTCCTCCATATATACAACAATTGTAAAAGAAAAGGAATGGAAAAGGAGAAAGAGATAAGAAAGTTTAAACCGAGCGGTCTTCTAGTCTCCTAATGCCTCAAATGTCCCGTATGTGCCTGCGCCACTTGTTAGACAAACATATATATACAATGCAATATTTTTGTAATTTTTGAAAATTTTCAATTTTTAGTCATTTTTTTTGCAATTTTCTCAAATGAACAAGCAAATATATACAAATATATAGACAATATGCACAAAGTGGATATTTCCCTCCCCACACTTGAAATTTACATTGTCCTCAATGGAACAAAGTATAGGGAGAGAATAGGAAAAAGAAACAACGTATTTTTGGTGGTTTTTGAATTTTTGAAAATAAAAATAACATATTTTTGGTATTTTTGATTTTTTTGAAAATAAAAATGCATGCTTTTGTTGTTTTTTTTTTTTTAGGCCCTCCCCACACTTATTTATTTACATGGGAGGGCAATTGAGTGAAATAAAACAACATGTTTTTGGTGGTTTTAGTCATTTTTCAATTTTTTTTGTTGGTTTTTATTGTGAAAATGCAATGCATGCTCTATTCTATATGCAAAATGGAAATACAATGCAAGCTATACTAGATGAATGCAATAACTAAATGCAACAATATATTACAAATTTGAAATCTAATGCAATCCTATATGAATGCAACTAAGTGAATTTCTAACTAAATGCATACAAAATTTAAATATGAATGAGAAAATTTGGATTTAAGGGGGAAAATCATACTTGGCTTTGGATTTTTCAAAGAGGGAGCAAAGATAGGGGCTCATTCAAGATCCGAGCCATAGTCCACTAGCTCGGCACGAGGGGTCTCATCATCAACATCATCGTCTCCATCATCATAATCATTGTCATTGACATCATCATCATCGTCATCAATGGTAACCACACACTTTCCCTTATCACGGCTTTGATCAACAAAGCCGCCTTGATAACCATAGGTTCCAAAACCGCTTCCACTAGCATCAAAATCACTTCTAGGAGCATTAAATCCGCTCCCGCCATACTCAACATTTCCCACATCAAAACTAATATCATCATAAATGCTAGTATCCATCCCTTGCCCACTTCCACTACCTCCTTGGCCACTACCACTACCAACAAACCCTCCTAGGTTGACTTGAGGGTTGAAAGGAGCATCAATAGTGATGTTGGTGTGGTAGCCTCCCGATCCCCCTTGGCTATCATAGCCTCCCCCAAAACCACCGTAGCCACTCCCTTGGTTGAAGTCATATCCTCCACTAGATTGGAAGGAAGGAGCGCTATAGTAGTCGGGGTTTAAGTTGAGGCCCCCATGAATCCCCGGTTGAGTGTACCCTCCATTAGGTAGGTTGAAGTAGGAGGGAAAAGGACCGTCCGGAGGGACCATACGCCGGGAAGCGTAGTCTTCATAGAGAGGGTAGTTGCCGAGAGCTTGATCCACGTAGATCCGATCAATTTTTTGGTGGGCTCGGCCTAAGGAGTCGTCGACTTGTTCAAAGCGTTTGTCGACGTGGGTGCGGAAGTCTTCCAAAGAGGATTGCACCTTTCCAATCCCAAGGTTCATGCCCTCCATGAGCTCCCAAATCTTAGGATCAATGGGTTGGTGTAGACACCTCGTTTCTGCACCCCTCGCAAACCACCCGGTGATGATTGGGCCGCATGTTTGATTCGCGGAACGATTTGTGACAGTTCGTAAGATTATCGTCAAGTGTTTGCTCGAATATTAATGTCAACCTCTTAGTTGTCATCTACGTCCGGATACGGTCGTTTTGGCAGTAATTAGAGTACATTCGGAGTCCGGGTCAAAAACCGTCTCCATTTTCTCGATAGTTTAAATCCCGAGTCGAATGTTCGGAATGTTCCGATATTTCTATTCCATATTTCACAAATTTTATCTTTTGGCAAATAATATCCCGTAATATTCAAAAGATAATCGAATTATTTCCGTCCTACCATAACTCAAACGCGGAAATCTTTCTTCAAAGAGGAAACCTCCTGGGAATAGACGCAGCAGTCTTTGCGCCTCTTCCAAGGGACGCAGTGGCTGCTGCGCCTCTTCCCAGGCCCTTCTTTGCATGATTTACGTATCTTTTTTATATCTTTCTGAGATTCACTTCCAAAGAGTCTCCGAAACCCTATTCCTCCGTGTGATTAGTATAAATAGGAGCCTTCGTTCCTCATATTTCTCACGCGAGTGTCCGCCCTTCTCTTCTCCCTTTGCATTCTAGACTTCGTTCTTACTAATTGGCGCCTACGTGCTTGGACTTCCGACCACGTAAGCTCGGATCTTTCCGGGTACCAGCCTCTCCGTTGCATGACCGACCAATTTGACCAACTACACTCAATCAATCTAAATTAATCAATCGTTTTCCTCTTACGAGGGCACTCTTTCATTGCATTCGCGTCGAGCATTCACTAATCGATATCTTAGTTCATCTCGTTCCGTCAACATGTAAGTCTGAGGGTGTATAATTCCTCTTTATTTATCGTATTTTATTTATTGAATCATCGTTGTAAGATTTATGTCGAAAACATCTAATTAAAACCGATTTCTAAAACCATCTTTTAAAAACCTGTTTTTGCGGATTTCCAGTAGACAGACGTCGAGAAAAGACGCAGCAACTGCTGCGCCTCTTCGAAGGAGCGCAGTTCCTGCTGCGCCTCTTCGTGAGGCTGCCGCAGTTCCTGCTTCTTTTCTTCTTCTTCGTCTTCTGTTATTCCGTCTTTCTTATTTATTTCGATTGTTTGTCTTTAATAATTCGTTCGCATAATAATTCACATGTATTATATTCATCATCATTAATTCACATGCTTTAATTGTTGTAAATCCGACTTAAATCTCAAGTAATCAATATTTGCGGGTTTTCGTCATTAAATATCCAATCCGAGTTTTAGAGATTCGATTTCGTCATATTGAGTTTCTGGAATTTACCTTTGGTATATTTTGCATCCATATTCATCATTAATTCGTCATTAATTCATCATGTTTAGTCTAATTATTTAATTAGTTTGTTTAGTTGTTTATTGATTCATTCATTAACATCGTCCCTTCATGTAATTAATCCCTTTTAATTTCCGTCTCATCCATGTTTTACTGTTTTTATGACTAATTCATATGTAATTAATCCATTAAATCACTTTCATCCGAGTAATATTATCAATTAACCATTAAAATCATCAATTGACATTAACGATTTGCAGTTCCGGCTTCACAGCCAGAACTCACCCTTGGAACAGACGCAAAGAATCGTTGCGCCTCTTCCGAGGGCGCGATCTCTCTGCTTGCTGTTCCAGGTTGAGTTCTGTCTCTGAACTCTTTTCTGCCTTGACCTAGTTTATTTAGCCTACGTAATCAACTAACTAATATTCGTAATATCACCTGACTTCTGTTCGTTAATTTATTTATTTATTTCTTTTATTTCTTTTATTCCTTTTTCTCAAATTATCCGTTTTAAGGGTATTTTCGACATAAATCATCTAATCCGTTGTAATTAATGTAATTTTCAATTAATGTAATTTTTATTATTGTATTTCTTTTATTGCTTGAATGTCTTCACACATGTAAATCAATATTAAATCCCAACTCCGACCCAATTGTATGATTAATTAATTGTTCAACCGACCTAGTCTAATTCTTCACATGTTAGGATTAATCTATGGATGTTGCATTGCATGCATACAATCGACGATATATCAAGTACGAATAACTTCCCTAATCATTAGTAGAGGCCGCTATCGAGGCGGGCGGGATTAGGTGTTCGATCAAAAGAGCTTCCTAATACGTACCCTCACCCCTTACTCCAGATCTCCGTGAGCACCCGTGTTCATTGGCATCCACGAGAGTCATTCTAGACATAGAATGCTAAGGGTAACGATTGCTTAGTGTTCATGTCACTACTTTGTGTCTTGACATGACACGAGGTATTCGAACGGTTCCAATTTCCCATAAAAATTGGTGGCGACTCCATACAAAATGCAAACGCTTGTTTTCGTTTCTCACCAAGCGCCCCCGTGGGCGGCCCGTCGTCCACGGTTTGGCGACTCACTGGGATAATACACTTACGTGTACCCAAGGGTGAAACTTGAACAAGGTTAGGGAATAGTTTGTACAAGACAATTGTCGGTTTTCATAACTCGGTCTTCCTAGATCGTTTAATTCGGCCTTCCTAGGCCCAACCCAACCCATTCGACCAATCGTCCCGTCTAAACGGTCCTAATTCTTATTTGGGCCTAAGGATGGATAGCGATTGACGTCACCCATACCATGATGCTTACTCTTGTTTGTATCAAGGGCCTTCACTACTTGAGGAAATGGACTAGGAATCGGCCTTACTCTTGTTTGGCACGAGCCTCTCCACAGACTTCGGGTTTGATGGTTCGGTATGGCAACCCACCCTTTAAACCAAAACCCTTCTAAATGCACTCAGCATCCCGTTATAATGCTTGTATAAATGTGTAAACCTTACGTGATCACCATTTCTAAACCATGACGAATTTTCAAAAAAATCAAAACCCTTTTTCAAACAAGAATTTCGAAATAGGCCATTTGATTAGCGCAAAATCCGGTCAAAACTCTGTCCGTTTGTCAAGTCAAAATTCGGGCCACAAGCCCATTTCAAAACCTCACTTCGAGTCCACTCCTGCAACTACACTACAGTTGGCTAGGACACACATTTTCAAAGACCTTGTCTTTCTTCAAAACTCACTCAACACAAGTGGCACACACCCACTTCACGAGTCCAAAACTTTTCTTCTTTTAGCAAGTGTGATAGAATGGTCGATCGTGTTTTGATTCGTCGCCAATCTCTTATCCAGTTTCCAAGATGCCTGGGTCAAGTGATGAAACAAACCTCCAGCAAATTCAAGAAAGTAATTATCGAATCCTAGCCGCGATAGCCCAAATGCAAATCACTCAAGAACAAACCTATGATCGCATTGAACTTATCGAAGGCCGTATCTTTGATGTAGAGGGAAAGCTGCCTCCCCCTCAAGGTGGAGTACTACAATTTTCTGATGACGAGTCTAAAGATGAGAATCCTGCCCTAGGGACAACCGTAGCTGAGAAAAGACTCCAATACCTAGAGGAACAATTGATGTACCTTAAGGGGGATGACATCTATAGGGAAAACAATCGCAAGTATGAAGCCGTCAATTCCAAATTGCCCACTAACTTTAGCATGACGGATATCCCTAAGTTTAAAGGACATGAGAACCCTTTGAACCACATCCGCGCCTTCAAGGACTACATGTCTATCAAAGGCATCAAACCCGAGATGTTCTTAAGGATTTTTCCTTCATCTCTTGACACCATTCCGAAGCAATGGTTCTACACTTTGGATCACAAAAAGGTCGCTACATGGGAAGACGCCGCAATCGAATTCTCAAAACAATACGCGGATAATGCCGAGATCCAAGTCAACATGCGTACCCTAGAGGCTCTTACCCAAAATGACAAAGAAGGATTCACCGACTTCCTAAGTAGGTGGAGGAAGACTAGTACTCAACTAGTTGAACGCCCGGATAAGGCCACCCTCGTGGAAAAGTTCGTGGATAATCTCAAGCCCGTATATGCCAACCATTTGAGATATCAAAACATCAAGACTTTCAAGGACTTAACCGTACTAGGGACACGAATTGAAGATGACATCCGCAAAGGACTCTTGTCCAAAACGGTAGGTCGAGGATATCAAGGGTCCACAAGTCGTTCCTACGGCTCTACTAGCAAGACCGACGAAGTTAACCTTCTCGAGCCATCCAAGAAAACTAGCCCACTAAGGAAGTTCACGAACCTTGGGGATACATACTCCAACGCTCTAAAAAGGCTAATGAAGCAAGGTAAACTCCAACCCATTGGACCTACTCCCGAACCTGAAAAGAAGTCCAAATTCTGGGATGAAAACTCCTACTGTGAATACCATAGGGGCAAAGGGCACGACACAGAAAAATGCTACAAGTTAAAACACGTGCTTCAAGATATGATCGAAGATGGTCGGCTTCCAATCCCACCAGGAGGTAAGCCCAACAACACTCAGAATCCTCTTGGAGTTCTAGTGATTACGAGTGACGAATCTACCTTAGATTGCTCACATCTCATTTCTCCCACCGAAAATGAAATTCATGCAATTGAGAAAGAAAGGCTCTACTCTACCATCTCTCCTACCATTTCCGACTTCATCGCATGGGCAAGGAGTGTAGATAGACAAGTGCGGGAATTAGAAAACATGGTAACGACCTTACGCGATCCCAATGCAACACCTAAAGAACGTGTACCATTGATCTTCTCTCAGAATGCCACTATGCAAGAAGTAGTCGCCGTGGTCGATGGACTAGTCGATCAAATCATACAACTAGAAAGTGATATCATGAGAATGAAAGAACTAGCTACAGTCAATGGGGTCTGGGCCGATGACGATGAAGACGAATACCTCATTGAAAACTCCTTAGTCAAGGAAATAGTCCAAAATGGCGAAGACCAAGATGTGGATCACCTAACTCGTTCGGGTCGTCCATATCAAAGCACTACTCAAAACGGTCCAGCCAACGTCATCACGCCAAATGATAACGAGGACGACCCCACTGATCATTTGCTCAAGCAATTACAGAAAACCAAGGCTGATCTTTCAGTCTGGCAACTAGTGGCAAGCTCATTTCCGCATCGCCAAGCTTTACTGCAAGCTTTGGCCAAATTGAATGTAGCACATAACTCCACTCCTGAAGATGTGGTCAACTTGGTCTTCCAAGAACCACCGAGGCTAAGTAATCCTATTACTTTCTCAGATGAAGACTTGCCACCTTTTGGCGATAGTCACAACCTTGCTCTATACATCACTGTCATCTGTCTAAAGAAGAATGTGCCAATGACTTTGGTAGATGATGGCTCCGCGGTCAACGTCATACCCCTCAAAACGGCATACAAACTAGGCATGAAGGAGTCGGATTGGACTCCCACCAATCAAGGTGTACGGGCATATGACGGTACACGACGAAAAGTGGTTGGACTTGCTAGCCTAACCATAGCCACGGGACCAATCGAGCGAAAGGCTAATTTCCAAATAGTGGACATCGAAGCTTCATTCAACATACTTTTGGGAAGGCCTTGGATTCACGCTTCCAAAGCGGTAACATCCACCCTCCATCAAAAGATCAAGATCCCACTAAATGGTAAAGTTGTGACGATCCCTTCGTCACCCATCAAGGCGATAATTGAGAAGCAATCAAACAACCAAGTCCTTGCGGATCCCATATACGAACTTGGGGGCTTCCAAAGTGTGAGCGTCATAGAAAGTGAGTTGGCACCCTTATACTATAATCCCTACTCCAACTTGGTGGTCAACCACATACTCAAATCTCAGGGATACTTCCCTGGAATGCCTTTGAACCCAATCCGGAAGAACACCTTCGCACCATACAAGAAAGGCAACTCGACAAGGATACCACTTGGACTAGGATACAAACCCACAGCTGAAGAAGTTCTCGAAATGCTCGCTCAAGTCCAAAATCGCAAGTACGTGGGAGTCCAAATGAGACCATATCTCCCCACTCTAAATGGGTACTTCGTCCAGGAAGGAAGTTCAGAACTCTTCCATGGATTTCCCGAACCTTGGCATTATCTCGAGAGGAAGTTAGCCGGAATCGAGATCTTTCACGATTGCTACTTCATTCCTCCCGAAACGGTTCCTACCGTCAAAACCCGTCAAGCACCTTGCTTCGACGAACAAGATGTTAGCCTCTTGTTTGGAGAGGACCGATTCATTAGGGCCGCGCAGGATGAGATCATTACTATGATACTTCAAGACGATCGCTTCAACCCCACCGCGTTAATCACAGAAACCGACACAAAGCAGCAGAAAGGATGGAGAAAATCTATCAAATGGACCAACAACCAAGGAAGACTCTTCAAGCTCACTACTGGAGAAGGAGAGATGTTCAAAGGAGAACCAGAAGACGACGAGTTCGAGTCGGAGTCGGAGTCGGAGTCAGAGTCGGAGTCTAGAGAAGTCATTAGAGAGTCTACTCCTGTTGTCATCCCCACTCCCTTCGTTTCTCCTAGCTTAGCCTCGAGTAGTCACAGTAGTTCGGGGAATGCCCCAATCACTGTTCCTTTGCCGCCACTGACCATGGATCAGTTG
Organism: Silene latifolia; assembly: GCF_048544455.1. Taxonomy (NCBI): domain Eukaryota; kingdom Viridiplantae; phylum Streptophyta; class Magnoliopsida; order Caryophyllales; family Caryophyllaceae; genus Silene; species Silene latifolia. The sequence goes on along the minus strand of NC_133527.1, from coordinate 176,370,308 downwards.
GCTTCTTTGTTTCAACTTTACTCAAATCTTAATATGAATAAATCAGGTTCTGCTTACTCTCTGTGTTCTTTCGAGTGCAATTCTGTTTATGATGATACTGAGGATGACCAAGACCCAGACTTGACCGAAATACCTCCCTACGTAGCCAAAGAAATATTACAGGAAGGGAAAGGGGGACCAGTAATAGAGGACACCGAACCCATCAACGTAGGAACCGAATTAGAACCCAAAGAACTTAGGATAGGGACTACCTTGAGCTCTACCGAAAGGGCCGATTTCATAGACCTCCTAAATGAATTCAAAGACGTTTTCGCTTGGTCCTACAAAGACATGCCAGGGATCGACAGGGATATCGCCGAACATAGGATTCCTATTAAACCGGGTTTCAAACCTGTGAAACAGAAGCTTCGACGAATGAGGACAGAATGGGCTCTAAAGATTAAGGAAGAAGTTGATAAGCAATTCAAAGCCGGGTTCATCAAAGTTTCCGAGTACTCTGACTGGGTAGCCAACATAGTACCTGTGCCCAAAAAGGATGGGAGAATCCGTGTTTATGTTGACTTCAGGGACTTAAACAAAGCAAGTCCAAAAGATGACTTCCCTCTACCTCACATTGACATATTGGTGGACAATACTGCAGACCACGCATTACTATCCTTCATGGATGGATATGCGGGATATAACCAAATCAAGATGGCCATGGAAGATATGCACAAGACCGCTTTCGTCACCCAATGGGGAACATATTGCTATACGGTAATGCCATTCGGATTGATCAACGCCGGAGCTACATACCAACGCACCGCGACTACACTCCTACATGACATGATGCACAAAGAAGTCGAGGTATATGTAGATGACATGATCGTCAAATCCAAAGAAAGAGAAGGACATATTGCAAACCTTCGCAAGTTCTTCGCAAGGCTACGAAAGTACAACATGAGACTCAATCCTCAGAAATGCACATTTGGGGTAACATCCGGAAAACTCCTGGGAGATGTCGTTAGCCAACGCGGTATAGAAATAGATCCCTCGAAAATCAAAGCTCTGATCGAAATGCCACAACCTCAAACAGAAAAAGAAGTCAGAGGATTCCTGGGAAAGGTACAGTATATAAGTCGATTCATATCGAAACTTACCATGATTTGCGAGCCTATCTTCAAGAAACTCAAGAAAACCGACCACACCATGTGGGATGATGATTGTCAAAAGGCGTTTGACCGAATCAAAGAAATATTGGCTAAACCACCAGTGCTCATGCCACCACAACGAGATCAACCTCTTGGTTTATATCTCACAGTAACTGAAACTGCCATGGGTGCTATGCTGGCTCAAAATGTAGGAAGTGAAGAAAGAGCTATTTACTATCTAAGTAAGAAGTTCTTGGAATATGAGTGCAAATACTCGCAACTCGAAAAGACATGCCTCGCTCTTGTGTGGGCGACGAAGAAGCTACGTCACTACATGTTTTGCTACTCCGTCAAGATATATTCCAAAATGGATCCCGTCAAATACCTCTTCGAGAAATCCGTCCTCAACGGACGTCTAGCAAGATGGACTCTGATGCTCTCAGAATTCGACCTCAAATATGTCCCATTGAAAGTCATAAAAGGTCGCACCGTCGCCGAATTCTTCGCAGAGAATCCTATCAACGACACACAAATCATAGATACTTGGTCATTTCCCGACGAGGACATACTTCAAACAGACGTGGACTCTTGGGATCTATACTTTGATGGAGCATCAAATTTAAGAGGATTCGGAATAGGAGTGTTGCTCATTTCTCCTGAAGGTGAGCATACACCGATTGCTGTCAAACTCGAGTTCGAGGTGACAAACAACGCTGCAGAGTATGAAGCTTGCCTCATCGGATTACAAGCGGCAGTAAGCTTAGGCATCAATAACCCCCGAGTACATGGGGATTCATCACTGATCATCAATCAAGTTACAGGATCTTGGAAAATCCGAAGCGAAAGCCTCGCACCCTATCAAGCTAGAATAGACCAAGTGGCTCAATTCTTTGATCACGTAACCTACTTACACCTACCTCGAGAGGAAAATCAATTTGCAGACGCTCTTGCGAAACTCGCATCTTTGATAAGTATACCAGATCACATGGTGGAAATGCCTTTGTGCATCGAACGACGATCGGAACCGGCTTATGTCCATCAAATCACCGATGAAGAAGAAATCGCGCAAGAACCCTGGTTCCAAGCGATCCTAAATTTCAAGCTTAATGGTACCTATCCACCGGATATGGACAAAAGGGGACAACGTGCTATACGCCTGTTAGCTTCTCAATACATCCTCATGCAAGGATAATTATACAAAAGAACACCTCTTGGTGTAATCCTACGTTGCCTTGATCATTCACAGGCACGAAAGGTGATGGAAGAAGTCCACGACGGAGAATGCGGTCCTCACATGAGCGGGCCCATGATGGCAAAGAAAATCACACGTTTAGGGTATTATTGGACCACCATGGAATCTGATTGCATCAAATACGTGAGACATTGCCACAATTGTCAAATCTTCGGGAACGTACAACACGTCCCTCCTTCGTTGCTATATACGATGACATCTCCTTGGCCATTTTCCGCATGGGGAATTGACATAATCGGGAAGATAACCCCAGCCGGAACAGGAGGTCACTGTTTCATTCTAGTAGCGATTGACTATTTCACCAAGTGGGTAGAAGCGGCTTCCTACACTGCTCTTACGGCTAAAAATGTGGCAAAATTCATACAAAACAACATCATCTGTCGATATGGTTGCCCACATGAGATCATCAGTGATAACGGGTCACACTTCCAAGCCGAAACCGAGCAATTGCTAGCCAAATATAAGATTAAGCATCACCACTCTTCGCCCTATAGACCACGTACTAACGGCGCGGTAGAGGGCGGAAACAAGAACGTTGTCACAATTCTCAAGAAAATGACCGACAACTACAGAGATTGGCCAAGCAAGATACCCTTTGCTTTATGGGGATATCGTACATCGCTTAGGACACCCACTGGGGCTACTCCTTTCTATTTGACCTACGGCATGGAGGCCGTACAACCAGTCGAGCTAGAAATACCATCCTTGTGTATTCTACTCGAAAGCCAAATCCCTGAAGCCGATTGGAAGAGGGATAGATATGAAGAACTCATCCTCCTGGATGAACGTAGGCTACGCGCCTTACACAATGTCCAAACATATCAAGCACGTATCAAACGAGCTTTCAACAAAAGAGTTAGGCCAAGAAACATCAAAGAAGGAGACTTAGTACTCAAATCGGTTAGAGCTCTCTTACCTGTCGACCCAAGGGGAAAATTCAAACCTAATTGGGCCGGACCATACCTAGTCAAATCCATACTCCCAGGGGGTGCGGTTAGAATCACAGACCTAGACGGGAATGAGTTCTCAAACCCCACAAACCTTGACCAACTGAAACGATACTATGCCTAGAATAGGACAGAAACGCGCCTCGCGTAAACCCATGTGTCGCTCTTGTGGCACTAAATAAACGGCCCCTGGCCAAGCTAAAATAAGCTGAGTGTCACTATGCTCTTGCATTTTGACAAGATTGTCATCCTCATATCGTCAAATAAACTAAATTCGCACCTTGAGAACAAGCAAAAGCTCATGCTTATTTTCTATGTTCATTACAAAGCTCTTGCTTCGAACAATTATTCTTTTACATTTACTCGAACTACGCGCAAGGGTTTGATTTCGCTTTCTAAGTGAATACGTAGGCAATCCTTCACAGGATTCAACCTATTATACCTAAAATGTAAATAGAAGGACATTTGCTTTGCATTTGAAATTCGACAAGAATAATAAAAGAAAATCACAACGGTTTCATAACCATTTAACCTTTTTATTCCATTCATTTTCTAATAATAATAATACAATACATAATAAATAGAATAGGCTAGGATTCTAAAAATCCCTCCTTTTTATTACAAACAATAATAATAATACTCAAATAATAAATAAAGACTCGGGCTATTCTTCCATCTTCCCTTTGCCCTTGTCATTTTTGTCATACTTCTTGTCACGACCTCGAGCCGGGCGCTCTTGCACCACTTCAGACCTAATCACCAACGGTCTTTCTCGAGGCCGGACTCTCCCATTTTTGCCGACCACCATTTCCGCAACAGGAGTAGTCTTTGATTTCTTCGAAGGATGAATGACCTGAAATCCAGCTTCTTCTTCTCCTTCTGTCAGATGCTTCTCCTTCTCTTTCTCTCCCTCGCGCACCTTGTAGTCAACAGGCTCGCGTTTCCTCAGTCTCTCGCGTTCTTCCGAAGTTGCAGCCTTTCTCCACCTCAGATAGGAATCCGACACCCACAAAGCATTGGCGGAGAAGCTCAAGAACCACATGTTCCTCTGGGCCCATTTGATAGCCCACTCTCTTCGGCTCTCGGTGGTAAGCGCTACGGCGATCTGAACGGTATCAAGCCTCGGGATGGTCCTTCACCCGACTCCGCCTCATCAATCTTTCCGGAAAGATGCATACCATGAACTCCAATCCCGGAATACGCACGGACCTGGTGGGATCCAAAGAAGACACTCCAGTAACAGACTTGAGGTGCCACCATGGTACGACCCACCTAATCAACGGGCCATCATCATTCTTCAGCTTGTTCTTCCAATAGTCACAAACACGAGTGAAGTCCACCATGTACAACCGCGTCCTCATCGCAATCATACGGGAATGATAGGAAAGTGCATGAACTGGGGGCTCGAGCAGTCGGAGCCGTTCCATAAGCCAAACCTACCAAAAGCAGGCATTAGACACAAAACAAAAAAAAAAAAAAAAAAAAAAAAAAAAAAAAAAAAAAAAAAAAAAAGAAAAGAAAAAGAAAAGGTGTCTTTTACCTGCAGGATGACGGGACTCCCCAGAAATGGCAGATCGCGGTTGGATTTCCTATTATCCAAACCTAAGATGATCTCCCCTAAACACAAACAAGCTGGGCTCCTGCGCAGCTCCATTTGCTCGATAAGACCCAAAAGACGGGGATCACCCCGCAAATCTTCATCAACGTGTCCATGAAAGACATACACATGTAGCAAACAGAAGCCAAAAGCTCTCCTCCTGGCAACATAAGAGACGTGGGGTCGGCTACGTGATGAATCGGTCTACAAAGTCCAGCATTCTCACGCCTTTCGGGGTAACCAAGCGATCCACCTCAAGTCTAGTCAATCCAAGCAAGTCTCTGAATTTGCTCTTATACCCTTGTGAAGTGGAAGGAATAGCGGGTAAGTGCTCGGGATCCCACCCACCAATAGCGCAATTTCCTCCTAAAAGGACAAATATCACCACCGGGAACGCGAAAACATGACAATTTGGGTCCCAGTAGTCAAGACAAGCATCCAAGAACGGTTTCACCACCTTAATGAGTTTCAAACTCAATAGAGACCCAAGGTTATGAGCACCCATGTCGTGCTTCTCGACATTCGAAAATTCATTGGTCCATTCCTTCAAGCGGACCCCCAAAGTGTTCATGATGACAAATTTTCTCTTGAAAATTTATTTTGGGAGTTTTTTATGAGATTAACGGAGAAGAGACGGAAGAATTATGTGATTTAAAGCTTCGTCGACGCTCCTATTTATACTAATTGCTGTTTCCAAAATCCGCCAGGAGAGACAGGCTTGGGAACAGGCGCAGCTCCTGCTGCGCCTATTCAAAGCGACGCACTCATGTCGCGCCTTTTCCCGCACTCACTCTCTGTGATTTCCGCGTTTGGATCTTTCCTAATTCTATAACGAATAATTTCCTATTCCTACGGGATTTTATTTTGGTAAATACGAGCAGTTTACCATGTTTCAAACTTCCTGAATTCGCGGGCACGCATTTCGAGGCGACGTCGACACACTCGCCATTTTTATCGCACCTTTTTTTATTCTAATTCATTTATTTATTTTTTAGGAAATAAATTTCATTTCATTTCTAATTTCATTTTTTTTAGGAATTCATTTTCTTTTGTTTTCATTTTGTAACAAATTTCAACATTTTCATTTCTACACTTATAGATTTCTCTTTTTTCTTTTTTTTAGGGGTAACCCTCCCTAACCGTCCGGTCATTTCCGCCTAAATTTTTTGCAAATTTTTGCATTTCTTGCATTTTTGTATCCTTTGAGTCTCTTTTTGCGCTAATTAAGACCTTATGTGTATAAAATGTATGTTTTGCGTGATTTCCATGTGAATTTCGGCAGCATGACGGCATAAACCGTTGTCTACCAAATCTGTTCAAGAGCTAACCTACAGGTACAAGCGACACATCCCAGCAGCAAAGGCACTCAGTCCATCATATATACAAATGTACAAGGAAACTGGGGGCTTGCGCCCCGAACCAAATCCAAAGTCCAAGCAAACTGGGGGCTTGCGCCCCAAACAAGTCCAAAAATGTTCAAAATCAAATGTCCAAATGTACAAGTCTACAAAACTATGCAGAACTCATCTGGCACCCTCCAACTCAGCAACCCTCGCCATGAGAGCAGCAATCTCGGCATCCCGAAACTCGAGCTCCCTCGACAAGCGAGCCGTCTCCTCCCGAGACTGGGTCAACTCTCGCTCCAGCTCGCGGTCACCCTGTAAACAGCAAATTGGCTCATGTCAATCAGCTCAAACAAAACGGAAAATCAAAAAAATCAAAAGAAAGCAAACAAGGTTCGTACCTGACGACCTCGACCACCGACGAGTGCCTCGACGGCGGTAGCTCGTAGCCGGTTGGCCACCCTCCAAAGTGCCACGAACCGAGATGGCGCGACCTGCATTTCAAAAGAATTCTCAGTAAGGTGAACAAGTTTAATCAAATGTGTTCTTACACGAAAGGTATATAATCGGGGACTCACCCTCCGAATCAGATGCTGCCAGTCGTCTAGGCCAGCATTCGTCACAGCTACGTCAAAGTCACGCAACTCGGAGATCGTCGTCCTCCCAGTCGCGTCAGTGTACTCAAGAGTCTCGGGGTACACTGGGGGCTCGATGCCCGCCGCCTCAACCTCCTGCAAAGACAAATAGCTCTCATTAACCGATGATCTTTCATCGTAATTCCCGAAATCAAATCAAGAAAAGTAAAGGATACTCACCACTACTGGCCAGTACGCCAACCTCCCGTAAAGGAACGCTGAGTAGTCCTCGCCAGGCAGAAGAAGGTCGTCGCCACTGGCACCAGCCAAGTCCGCCTCCCTCTCAGCCTCAGTAGGCTCCCTGAACATCATCCTCGGAGGATCAATGGGAACCGTCAACGCACCCCGAGAGCACTGACGAGCCAAACGCTCGCCCAGATACCACACGGGACCCATCGACGTCCACAACAGCAGCCGACTCGGGCTCCTAGGTCGAAGGACCTCAGCAACAAAAGGAGGCGCTCCAGCGTACTCCGCCCAAGGTCTGGGCACCCACTGCGACAATATAAAGGCAAAGATCATTCCTATGATCAAGTGGAAGCAAAGGACATGAAATATGAATACGGGTGGGATACTCACACTGCTCAGCTGAAGGGCGTTCACATCCCGCCGGTAGACATTGTGAGAAGAGCGCTTGCTCTTCGTCCTGCACATCACCCAATCCCTCACCACAGGATAGGCCTTCTCCAGCGGCTCTGTCCTCTTGGGCGCGAGACTCGGGAAGTAAGAGTACACCCATGCCTATAAAACAAAATAATCAATGACGATCTTTCGTATTTCGATAAAGAAAGGAATTTGCTTTGGAAGGTTCATACCTCCAACAGTAGTCCAGGTCCGACAGCGCCAGGAGAAGTCCCCTTCTCCATCAACTCCGGACGAATCATGGCCCTCATGAAGCGGATGAGGACCGCAAAACCAGCAGTGACCCAGTCCCAACGCCCTAGGGAACTCAGGTCAGAAAGAAAGGGAAGAAGCTTCGTCGATAGCCTCTCGCCCTTGTCTCCGAGGTAAATCGAAGACAAGAACCACCAAAGCCACAGACGAGCCCTCTGCTCAGCTGTACAAGGAGGAGGAGCAGTCTCCCTCCCATCGATCGTCACCGACACCGGGGTCTTCCCCGCAAAGTAGTCTCGGGCATAGGTACTGGGTACCAAGCCCGGCACTGCAACAGCCTTCGGCGACAAGTTCCAGCCGATCAACCTCCTCGCCTCGGCCGAATCCGCTCTCATAGAAGTCTCCGGCCACACCATCTCCTCGGTCCCGCACGGCAGACCAGAAATCATGCCGTAATCCTCCAGAGTGACTCCCACCTCACCAAAAGGCAGGTGAAACGTGGAAGTCGTATCCCAGAATCGATCCAAGAAAGCACGGACCAGGCTAAGGTTGGCCCGCAACTTCCTCTTCACGATATCCCTCCAGACCTGAACCAGAGGACCAAACGCTCCACGCTCGATCATGGCCCTCTCCTCCGCCGACAGCCGCTCGTAGTGCTCCATCGCTGTCGTGTAACCTGAGAACAACCTGATGTTCCCGGCCTCCTATAATGATTTGAAACAAAGCTATCTTTAGTTTTGAATGGAAATTTGCAAGAAATTTGGACGAAAAGAATGAAGGAGAACAGGTAATGAGTAGTAAGTTCTTATTTACCAAGCTCTTCACCGTCCTGTAGGACAGGTGACCCTCTGCAGCCCACACAAGGTGCCTACTCTCCCAGGTCTCAGCCCACGCAGGAGCTCCCCTCACCGACGACCTCCTTGCTCGACGTTGGCCCGTCTCGGAGCCTCCTCCTCCTCCGCCTCCTCGTGTGCCCCGTCTCCAGTGGCCATCACCGCGTCGGTGAAAGCCTGCTCTAAAGCCTCCTCAACAGCAGCAACGTCTATCTCCATGGGACTCCTCCCAGAAGTAGAAGCCCCATCACCTGCAACGTCAAAGGAAATTTAGGCCGCGTCACATGACGGCAAGCCTTTGATTAAGGAGTTTTCGAGCCTCCAAAGCCCTGAAAACCGCCCTTTCTGGCCATCTTTGGCCATATTCCCGCCAATCCAATCGCTCATGTGATAAATTGGGTCAAAGTCAAGCCCAAGTCAAGGCCTAGTTCCGGGTTCAAGTCGAAAATTCGGCAGCATTTCGTTATAACGGCGATTATGCCCTAGAAAGGTGCCCTGAAAAGTTGTCACAAACCAAAATTTCGAGATGGCAGAAAATTTACCCATCACCCAAGGATCCCAAATATCAAATTTCGTCGCCAATGGGTAATCCTAAGGCTATTTTCGAAGCAATTTACGGTTCAGCTGTAAAACCGTCTCAAAATTCGCTCAAGGGCTCAAAACTCGATGAAAATTCAAAGCAAATACATGGTTATGTTCCTAACATTGCCTACTATCCATTTCTAGCATCAATTTGGCAAAACAAATCCATTTGGGGGAAGAGCCCCAAATTTTCGATCAAATGGGTTGAAAACCCTAGAATTTGCGGCTCAAAATTCGACAAATACGGATGATTAATGCAAGATTAAGACACATACCTCGATTAGTCATATTTCAAGCAAGCTTTTGAATCCAACCTCGACGGAAATGGTGAAGATTTGAGAGAGAAATTGAAAGAAATTGAGTTTCGAAATATTGAAACATAAGCTTTCTGATTTCGCGTTTTTACGCAGGAATTGCCAAATTGGGGAAAACACGCAGCAGGTGCTGCGCCTCTTCCAAGGGACGCAGCTCTTGCTGCGCCTCTTCCTCACGTTCCCTCCATACGAATTTTCAAAAATTCGTTATGGGTTCGTTATTTGTGGGCCCATCTTTGGTGCGCCTCTTCTTCAACGCTATTGTATTCTTTTGGCCCGTTTCGACGATTTTCTTTCGTTCTGGCCCGCATTTTATCCTTCGCGACAGTATTTTGCAGTATTGTCCAAATTCATTTTATCCCGCGCAGCAAAGATTTTTGCAATATTGCTCAATTTATTTTGTCCGTATGCAGAGTATTTTGCGATCGCTCACTCGAAGTTTTCTCCCATGACGATCAAGATGTTCCTAGTCGTCGATATATTCCCCAACAAGAGTTCGCTTGAGACCGACGCAAGCAGATTCAACCTCAAGTTTTTGCCCGAGTTCGTTTGAGACCGACGCAAGCGGATTCCCCAGCAGTTTCTACCGACGTCCTGCTGCTTTTACTATATTTTGTGTTTCCCCGCGGAGTTCGACAGGGTGTCGTTCTCCAGAAGTTCCTATACCCAAACCTTAGTTACCTTTAAGTTGATCTTGCTTTTGGCCTCCTTCCCGTCAATGCTTTCCTTTAGGGTCCCACACCCTAGCACGATCTTTATTTATCTTTTAGGTCTTACCCTTTAGCTCCTACGCTTACCCTTAGCTCCTACGCACCTCCGGAAGCATCTCGAGAAAGAAGTCTCAGGTATGGTCTCTTCTTATGGCTGGCGAGCCTCCTTACGTAGTCTAATGGACTTTAAACGACCCTCCCCGATAGTCGACAGACTCTAAAATGTTCCCGACGATAGGTCCTTGGTTCAGACCCCTTGAGCCGCCTCGCGTCGCCATAGTCGTCAGGTTGTAATCTTCGATTGACCTGATGGCTATACTTTGACTTTCGCCTTGTCCAAGCCTCAGTCAAAGTGGGGGCTCTGTAGACACCTCGTTTCTGCACCCCTCGCAAACCACCCGGTGATGATTGGGCCGCATGTTTGATTCGCGGAACGATTTGTGACAGTTCGTAAGATTATCGTCAAGTGTTTGCTCGAATATTAATGTCAACCTCTTAGTTGTCATCTACGTCCGGATACGGTCGTTTTGGCGATAATTAGAGTACATTCGAGTCCGGGTCAAAAACCGTCTCCATTTTCTCGATAGCCGTTAAATCCCGAGTCAGAATGTTCTGGAATGTTCCGGATATTTCTATTCCATATTTCACAAATTTTATCTTTTGGCAAATAATATCCCGTAATATTCAAAAGATAATCGAATTATTTCCGTCCTACCATAACTCAAACGCGAAATCTTTCTTCAACAGAGGAAACCTCCCGGGAATAGACGCAGCAGTCTGCGCCTCTTCCAAGGGACGCATGGTCGCTGCGCCTCTTCCCGTGCCCTTCTTTGCATGATTTACGTATCTTTTTATAACTTTCTGAGATTCACTTCCAAAGAGTCTCCGAAACCCTATTCCTCCGTGTGATTAGTATAAATAGGAGCCTTCGTTCCTCATATTTCTCACGCGAGTGTCCGCCCTTCTCTTCTCCCTTTGCATTCTAGACTTCGTTCTTACTAATTGGCGCCTACGTGCTTGGACTTCCGACCACGTAAGCTCGGATCTTTCCGGTACCAACCTCTCCGTTGCATGACCGACCAATTTGACCAACTACACTCAATCAATCTAAATTAATCAATCGTTTTCCTCTTACGAGGGCACTCTTTCATTGCATTCGCGTCGAGCATTCACTAATCGATATCTTAGTTCATCTCGTTCCGTCAACATGTAAGTCTGAGGGTGTATAATTCCTCTTTATTTATCGTATTTTATTTATTGAATCATCGTTGTAAGATTTATGTCGAAAACATCTAATTAAAACCGATTTCTAAAACCATCTTTTAAAAACCTCGTTTTTGCGGATTTCCAGAGAGACGGGCGTCGAGAAAAGACGCAAAGAATCGCTGCGCTTCGAAGGAGCGCAGCTCTCTGCGCCTCTTCGTGAGGGCCGCCAGCTTCTCGCTTCTTTTCTTCTTCTTCGTCTTCTGTTATTCCGTCTTTCTTATTTATTTCGATTGTTTGTCTTTAATAATTCGTTCGCATAATAATTCACATGTATTATATTCATCATCATTAATTCACATGCTTTAATTGTTGTAAATCCGACTTAAATCTCAAGTAATCAATATTTGCGGGTTTTCGTCATTAAATATCCAATCCGAGTTTTAGAGATTCGATTTCGTCATATTGAGTTTCTGGAATTTACCTTTGGTATATTTTGCATCCATATTCATCATTAATTCGTCATTAATTCATCATGTTTAGTCTAATTATTTAATTAGTTTGTTTAGTTGTTTATTGATTCATTCATTAACATCGTCCCTTCATGTAATTAATCCCTTTTAATTTCCGTCTCATCCATGTTTTACTGTTTTTATGACTAATTCATATGTAATTAATCCATTAAATCACTTTCATCCGAGTAATATTATCAATTAACCATTAAAATCATCAATTGACATTAACGATTTGCGATTCCGCTTCCAGCAGAACTCACCCTTGAATGACGCAAAGAATCGCCGCGCCTCTTCCAGAGGGCGCAGTCTCTGCTGCGCCTGTTCCAGGTTGAGTTCTGTCTCTGAACTCTTTTCTGCCTTGACCTAGTTTATTTAGCCTACGTAATCAACTAACTAATATTCGTAATATCACCTGACTTCTGTTCGTTAATTTATTTATTTATTTCTTTTATTTCTTTTATTCCTTTTTCTCAAATTATCCGTTTTAAGGGTATTTTCGACATAAATCATCTAATCCGTTGTAATTAATGTAATTTTCAATTAATGTAATTTTTATTATTGTATTTCTTTTATTGCTTGAATGTCTTCACACATGTAAATCAATATTAAATCCCAACTCCGACCCAATTGTATGATTAATTAATTGTTCAACCGACCTAGTCTAATTCTTCACATGTTAGGATTAATCTATGGATGTTGCATTGCATGCATACAATCGACGATATATCAAGTACGAATAACTTCCCTAATCATTAGTAGAGGCCGCTATCGAGGCGGGCGGGATTAGGTGTTCGATCAAAAGAGCTTCCTAATACGTACCCTCACCCCTTACTCCAGATCTCCGTGAGCACCCGTGTTCATTGGCATCCACGAGAGTCATTCTAGACATAGAATGCTAAGGGTAACGATTGCTTAGTCTTCATGTCACTACTTTGTGTCTTGACATGACACGAGGTATTCGAACGGTTCCAATTTCCCATAAAAATTGGTGGCGACTCCATACAAAATGCAAACGCTTGTTTTCGTTTCTCACCAAGCGCCCCCGTGGGCGGCCCGCTATCCACAGTTGGTATTGGGAGGAAGGCGCGGAGGAAGATGCGCTGGTTTCGGGAGGGGCATCATAATTGTAAGAAGATTGAGTAGGCCCTTGTGCATTTCTTCCGTAAGAGAGGGTGGTACGGGCCCAATCCCGCGTGGAAGGGTCGGTGGTGTTTGCAAGAGGAAGGAGATATCTTTCTTGGTCCGGTTCAAGAACGACCAAGTCGGCATTTGGGAGAGCAATAGAGGTCAAGCTTTGCCTAATCAATAGGTAAGTCTTCTTGTCATTGAAGTCATACTTAGTAAAGAAAAGGGAGCTCAAATGATTACTATCCATTATGGTGACCCCAATTATTGGTTGATGCCTCGATTCCACAAACCCCACGGTCTCTTTAGCAATTTGGGTTATCAAACCCCCTACCACGATTGGTGTATTGGTACGGATGTTGTTGCCAAGCTTTTGCAAATGAAGTATCAAGTGATGAGCAATATTAATTTGATACGCCGTTGGGCGTTGCCTAAGGTAGCTCCCAAGTATAAAGAGCTCGTCCGAACGCATATTGTGAGGCTCATGCCTCCCAAATATCGTCCAACCCATAGAACGGTGCCAAGTCCGGATAATAGGGCTATGAATATGGTGCTCCTTCATCTTAGGCTCATCCTTAACATTCTCACCGGCAATCGCTTTCCACAATTCTTGTTGATCATACCTAGACGGGGGAAGGTGGCTCCCCGTACAAGGCAACCCAAAAATTCTTCCAATTCTCTCAAGGGTCACTTGAATGGTTTTGTTCATTGACCGGAAGGAGATACCGGTTATTTTGCTTGTATTCTTATTTTTTTCTACCTCGAGGGAGGATAAAAACTCAAGTGTGATCCTAGCAAAGGTTTGGCGATGGAGGTTGAACATAGCTCCCATCCCGACCCCATTAAACAACTTTTCGCATTCGGTGTCCCAACCTAGCTTTCTCAAGGTATTCCGGCAAATAAATCTAGTAGGGATAATTTCACTAGATTTTAAATGAGAAAATCTCACCTTGTGTTGCTCGGAAATGAATTGGACCTCCGGGAAAGTTGGGTCGCGGGCTATCTCCGGTTCACTAGCCGCCGCCCTAGCTCTCTTGCTTGGAGCCATTAATCCCAAAAATGCAACTACCCTTACTAACCCACAACAAAATCTCCTATTTCTCCACCAAAAAGGCTAAAAAGAACAATTAAACCTTATATAAATGAAGCTAGAGTGAAGAACTTACCCAAAAATTTGATGTTGAATTTTCGGATTTTTCAAAACCTAGCCTTGGAAGTGACGATTTTCTGAGTTTTTTGGTGTTTTGGAGATGAAAAATGGAGTTTGGAGTGATAATATAGGGTTAAAAGGAAGTTTTACCTCATAAAATGGAGGATTGGATGATGATTGTGATGATTTGAGGTTAGGTAGGTGAAGTGAAGATGGAGATGGTGTGTTTTAGGTTGAAGAGAGAGAGAGTGATTTTGGTAAAGTGAGGAAGAAATGAGTGGTTGAGAAGGTATAAAGGGGCACGGGTGGGATCTGGGCCGGTCAGGGGACCGGCGGCCGGTGGACCGGCTGGGGTTCCAAAAACTTACAGTTGGTTTTGCGCCGGTCAAATGACCGGCGGCCGGTCGACCGGCCAGGAGTCCTTTTCCTTTTTTTTCGAAAAAAATCTAAGTATATAAGCGACTCTCAGCCGGTGAGCCGGCTGCCGGCCGACCGGCTGGGAGTCCCTTCTCAAAATTGCAACCCAAAACTTACAGTTGGTTCTGTGCCGGTCATATGACCGGCGGCCGGTGGACCGGCTGGGAACCCTTTTTCTCTCGTTCCTCACTTTGCAAGCTTGAACCTTTCCCAAAAGTCGAGTAGGCCCTCTCCAAACCTCACCAACTCCATCTTTCCAAGTACAATCCCCTCCGATTTTCTCATAAGCTAACTAAAAATGCATGCTATGTACAAGTGGTGGTTCTTGAGGAACTCCACCAAACCAAATTGCTTTCAAGAATTTCAACTTTCCCTCTCCTCGGGGAGGGGTTCCCCAAGATAGAGCACTTCAATAGGACCCTTGTTATCACCGTCATAGTATCGCTTAACTCTTTGACCATTGACCCTAAAAGTTCCTCCTTCTTCACTCCAAAGTTCGAAAGCACAAAAAGGAAATACTTTCATCACTTTAAAGGGTTCGGACCATCGTGATTTGAGCTTGCCCGGAAACACCTTGATTTTGGAGTTAAAAAGGAGAACAAGGTCTCCAACACTTACCTCTTTCTTCATGATCTTGGCATCATGCCATTTCTTCGTTTGATCCTTGTAGATTTTGGAGCTCTCATAAGCCTCCAATCTCAATTCCTCAAGCTCATTCATTTGGAGAAAGCGCACTTCTCCGGCGGCATCAAAGTCAAAATTCATCTCTTTAAGGGCCCACCAAGCTTTGTGCTCCAACTCCACGGGCAAATGGCAAGCTTTCCCGTACACAAGCTTATACGGGGTGGTGCCAAGGGGTGTCTTGAAGGCGGTTCTCAATGCCCATAAGACATCCGGGAGCTTTTGGGACCAATCTTTCCGGCTCTTGTTGGTGACTTTCTCCAAAATGGCTTTAATTTGGCGGTTAGAAACCTCCACTTGCCCACTAGTTTGAGGGTGGTAGGCAAGTGCGGTTTTGTGCCGCACTCCATGTGATTCAAGTAGAGCTTTGAAGGTACTTTTGCGGAAATGAGATCCGCCATCACTTATGACTACTCTTGGTGTTCCGAACCTTGGGAAAATCGTGCCTTTGAAGAGCTTCATCACAACCTTGCTATCATTGGTGGGGGAGGCAACCGCTTCAATCCATTTGGATACATAGTCCACCGCAACCAAGATGTATTCATTTCCACAAGAGTTGGGAAAGGGTCCCATGAAGTCTATGCCCCAACAATCAAAAAGCTCAATCTCCAATATGTTAGTCAAGGGCATCTCACTTCTCTTCCCAATGTTCCCAACCCTTTGGCAAGCATCACAAGATTTAACCAAGTAGTGAATGTCTTTGAACATGGAGGGCCAATAAAACCCACCTTGGAGGATCTTGGCAATTGTTCTCGAGGTGGCCAAGTGTCCTCCATAGGCGGAATTGTGAACTCGGTCAACAATCTCCAAGCCCTCCTCTCTTGAAACACATCTCCGGAACATTCCATCCCCACACTTACGGAACAAGTGGGGATCATTCCAAAAGTATCTCCTAGCATCATTTCTCAATTTCCGCCTTTCTCTTGGTTCCATTTCATCCGGTAGGAAACCACTCACAATGTAGTTTGCAAGATCCGCAAACTAAGGGGTCTTGGCGGTAACTTCCATGAGTCCATCATCCCGCAACCACTCATTGATGGGTCCACTCTTGTCTTGTATCCCATGGTCTTCAACGGTCAATCTAGATAAGTGGTCGGCAACAACATTTTCCGAACCGGCCTTATCCTTAATCTCTAAATCAAATTCTTGAAGGAGAAGGACCCATCTCAAGAGTCGGGGCTTTGCATCTTTCTTCACCATCAATTGTCTCAAGGCGGTGTGATCAGAGTAAACCACCACCTTAGACCCAACAAGGTATTGCCGAAATTTCTCCACGGCATGAACAATTGCCAACATTTCTTTTTCGGTAGTAGCATATCCACATTGAGTTTGATCAAGAGTCTTGCTTGTGTAATATATCACATGATGCTTCTTATCCACAACTTGCCCAAGTACCGCACCAACCGCGAAGTCCGAAGCATCACACATTATCTCAAAGGGAAGATTCCAATCCGGAGACCGGATTATCGGTGCCGTGACCAATGCTCTCTTCAACCTATTAAAAGCTTCAAGACAAGAATCATCAAACACAAAGGGGGAATCCTTAAGGAGTAATGAGGTTAGGGGCTTTGCTATTTTTGAAAAATCCTTGATAAAACGCCGATAAAACCCGGCATGGCCTAGAAAACTTCTCACTCCCTTGACATTGGAAGGGGGTGACAAGTTCTCTATGACCTCAACTTTGGCACCATCAACCTCAATACCCCTACTAGAGACAATGTGACCGAGTACAACCCCTTCCTCTACCATAAAATGGCATTTTTCCCAATTGAGGACGAGGTTGTGCTCCTCACATCTCTTCAACACACTAGTCAAGTTCTCTAGACCATGATCAAATGAGTCTCCATGGACACTAAAGTCGTCCATGAAGACTTCCATGCTTTTCTCTAGAAAGTCCGAAAAGATTGCCATCATGCACCTTTGAAAGGTACCGGGCGCATTACAAAGCCCGAATGGCATCCTACGGTAGGCATAAACTCCTATTGGACAAGTGAAGGTCGTCTTCTCTTGGTCATCCGGGTGGATGGGAATTTGGAAAAACCCGGAATAACCGTCTAAGAAGCAATAGTAAGCATGGTCCGCGAGTCTCTCTAGCATTTGGTCAATGAAGGGAATTGGGAAGTGGTCTTTTAGGGTGGCGGCATTGAGCTTGCGGTAGTCAATACACATACGCCACCCGGTCACGGGTCTAGTGGGTAGGGTGGTGCCATCCTCTTGTTCAACCATTTGTATCCCCCCCTTTTTGGGTACCACGTGGACCGGACTAACCCATTTGCTATCGGTAATTTGGTATATAATACCGGCCTCTAGGAGTTTCAACACTTCATTTTTCACCACCTCGGCCATCTTTGGGTTAATCCTCCTAAGACCGTCAACTTTGGGTTGACTCCCCTCTTCCAAAACTATTCTATGCATGCACAAACTCGGACTTAAACCTTTGATGTCATTAATGCTATACCAAAGTGCTCCTCTATGAGTTTTCAAGATTTCCAAAAGCTTCTTTTCTTGGGACTCACTTAGGTTAGCATTAACGATCACCGGATAGGCCTCTCCCTCATCAAGGAAAGCATATTTGAGTGAGGGAGGCAAGGGTTTGAGTTGTACCTTTGGAGGGAGAAAGCCCTCCACTTTCTTTAATAGTTCCTCATCAACTTCGTGATCCTCTTTCATTGCCTCATCATGTAAAGAGATTTGAAAAACCTCTTCCATCTCCGCCTCTTCACGGGCTACTTCGTGCACTACTTCATCAATTACCTCGATTGTGCTCAATCTTTCTACACTTGGACCTTTCATCAAATTTGGCAAGTTAAATTCGATTTTGTTGCCCTCAATTTGGAAGGTTAGCCGCCCATTCTTCACATCAATGAGTACTCCTCCGGTAGCCAAAAATGGCCTACCTAGGATGATGGGAGTGTGGCTATCCTCCGGAATATCAAGGACAACAAAATCGGTGGGAATCAAAAACTTTCCAACCTTGACGGGCACGTCCTCAAGCACCCCCATAGGGCGCTTGACGGACCTATCCGCCAATTGGAGAGTCATGGTAGTGGGAGCCAAGTTTTGAATGCCAATCCTTTTTGCAACTTTCAAAGGAATAACACTAACACTTGCTCCCAAGTCACAAAGAGCTCTAGAGATAGGAACACCGCCAACTACACAAGGAATGGAAAAGCTTCCCGGGTCACCAAGTTTAGTGGGCAATTTGTTAAGGATATGAGCACTACATGCTTCTTCCATAGCCACTATTTCTTGGTCACCCAAGACTCTTTTCCTTGTCAAAATGTCTTTTAAAAATTTGGAGTAGGTTGGCATGTTCATTATCACCTCCGTAAAGGGTAGGGTAACCTCAAGTTTCTCAAGCATATCACAAAATTTGGCATACTTGAGGTTTTCCCTACTCTTTATTGCTCTTGAAGGGTAAGGAATTTTAGAAACAAGTTGGGAATTGGAAGATACCTTTGGAGGAGCCGAACTTTTTGTTACCTTTTTAGAATGTTGCGAAGGTATTTCTTCAATAGCTTCCTCCTCATAAGGGAGGTCTTCCACATATCCATCACCATCCTTGTCCACTTGAATTCCTCTTCTAGTCAAATCTTCACAAGCTTTCTTTCCTTTCTTGTCTTTATTAGCTTTACCCGAAGCCTCAATGGGTGAGCTTTCCTCTTCATCATCCATTTCTACCTCATTCCCCTTGGGATCTTCATCAACTTCCAACTCAAGGTCTTTGTAAGGGTCCTCAAGCTCTAAACCACTCCTTAGCACTACCGCATGAGCATGGTGGCTATTTGAGGCATCTTTGGAGCTTTGTCCTTGAGCCAACAAACCACCGGGTGGTCTTTGAGGGTTAGCCATAGCATGAGAAGCCATCCTAGATTCCATTTCCCTCATGTCCTTAAGAAATGTAGCTCTCAAGTTTGCTTGTTCTTGTTGAGTAGCTTTTGCAAAATTAGCTATCTCTTGGCTATGTTGAAGTTGCATGTTCTTAATCATCTTCAAAAGCTCCACTTGAGAGAGCTCACCTTGGGGTTCTTGATGAGGTTGGTTGGCTATGGGTAAAGGGAACCCATAGTCATATCTAGCATTGGGACCTTGGTTGTTGTTTTGCCCCACTTGGAAGTTACCTCTCGGACCATAGTTGTTGAAGTTTGATCCTTGACCTTGTTCTTGAGACCCTTGAACATACCCTTGCCCAAATCCTTGATTTGCTTGATTTACTTGATTCCCTTGGTAAAACCCTTGGTTGCTTTGGTTTCCACTAAACTCTTGGTGCCCTTGTTGTTGGTTGCCATAGTTTTGGGGTAGATTGTTGTTTGACCATTGGTTTTGATTTCCAAAATTATTTCTTGGGTTTGGGAGAATTCCCCTTGGTTGAGCAAAACCGGGTGGATTGGTTTGGGTTTGTGGTTGGAGATGTTGGGGGTTTTGAACATTGGTGCTTTTGTAACTAAAGTTGGGGTGGTTCCTTAACCCGGGGTGGTAGAAATTGGTATTTGGATTGTAGGTGTTCGGGTTGTTGTAAGGAGGCCTTGGTGGTCTAGGATTGTTGTTGTAGCTTTGAAAAGCGTTCACCTCTTGAGCATTTTCTTCATAGGCACCATTGTAATTGTTGCCACACAAGTCATAGGTATGACCACTTCCTCCACAAAGTTCACAACTCGCGACTTGAGCAACTTCTTCCATGGGCGGCCCATATGAGGTCGCGGCTTGGTTCACTTGATTCTTTGAAAACTTCTCAAATTGCTTTGTGAGCAAGTCGAGCTTGGCATTTGTCTCGGAGTTGGAGGCATTTTCCTTAGGAAATTTCCCGTTCCTTCGTAGCATGTTCCCTCTAGAACCATAGTTTGCCTCCGAGTCTACCATTTTCTTGATCAATGCCGTGCCCTCTTCATCATTCAAGTGGTCAAAACCTCCCCCCGCGGAGGCATTTACCATCTCCTTAGTTCTTGGTAGTAAAGTTTGGAAGAATGTTTGAGTAATGTACCATTCCGGTATTCCATGGTGGGGGCAACTTGCTATCAAATCTTGATAACGGTCCCAAGCCTCACCTAAGGACTCCCCATCCTCTTGTTGGAACGTATGGATCTCGTTGCGGAGCATCGCGGTCTTTGAGGAAGGGTAGTACTTGGCCATAAATGCTTGGGCTAAGTCATCCCAAGTAGTGAAAGTATCCGGTGGGTGAATGTTCAACCACCGGTCCGCTTTGCCCGTCAATGAAAACGGAAACAACATCATTCTCAAGGTGTCTTCGGACACCCCATTCTTCTTCATCATTGAAACTTTCCTCTTAAACTTCCGGAGATGAGCATGGGCATCCTCCTCAAGATGACCTCCAAACAAGTCCTTCTCAACTAACCCGACTTGGGCGGGATGCATTTCAAAGTTGTTTGGGGCCAAGGTGCCAAAATTGATGGGATTACATGAATCATTATGGTTAGGCCGGTTGTGATCTCTAAGAGCCATTTGTGGTGGGTGGTTTGGTTCTTGATGTGGTGGTGTTTGAGGTGGACTATTGTAATTAAGGAAGTTATGAAAGGGGTTCTCTACTAAAGTCTCAATTGTGGTATTTGGTTGAATCGTAGTTGTTGTATCAAAATTTTGTGGGATGTGTGAGTTTGGTTGATCAATGTTTGCTTGGGTGGAATTGTTCCTCACTCTTTCAAGAGTCCTAGTCCTCAAGGTTCTAAAAAGCCTTTCGGGGTCGGAGTTGAATAGGAGAGCTTGGTGATTCCTTCTAGGCATACACTTGACAAATCGTAAGTCTCCTAGTGTTTTTACACACTAGGGAAAGGCAAAAATCACACAGACTCTACAAACAACAATCAACTACTAAAGCAAAAATGACAATTGAGACAAGATTAAAGCAAAGACTCTAAATAAAACTAAGCATAACCTAACGCCATCCCCGGCAACGGCGCCATTTGATAATAGGAGATTTGTCGTCTACTTCCTATACCAAAACTATTTGTAAAACCCGAAAAAGCGTAGTATTTAGTCGGGGTCGAACTCAAGGATGACGGGGGTTGCTACAAAGTTCGATTAGGAGTCAAGTTCAATCAAAATTAAAAGAAAGGATTTGGGTTATAATCACTTAGAGCAAAAGACAAACAAGTCGATGATAATGAATACGGTTAATTAAAAGCTAGGGCCTTCGGGGTCATCAATATGGTTTAGGGGCAAACATAAAGATCAAAAAGGGTCAATGGTGAGAGATTAACCTAAGATGAAGAACCAATGTCTTGGCTATCTTAAAGGTGGCTACTAATTTTCATTAGGTATCACACCCCTCCTAGACACACATCAAGACCCCCAAAAACTTTCATTCCAAGGGAGAATTAAGCAATAATGGAAGAAAGGCAAAAGCTTTCACTTGAGCAAATCAACAAACACCTTGAGTGCAATGAATAGGAAAGTTAAACAATTTCACCAAAGACCAAAATATTCAAAGAATCATGCCCATAAATTCCATAAAGAATCACCCTAAACCCTAGAAGGAATCTACTCACTCATGTTAAGGGAAATTATGCTAAATAGAGAAGAAAAGCAAACAACACAAGGAGGAGACATGATGAATGTTATAGCAATATCAAAAGACAAGGAAAATGTAAACAAATGATAAACAAGTAAAAGAAAGGAGAGAAATTATACCAACAAAAGGAAAGATGAATGCTTGATTGATTAATGAGAAGGAAAACCCTTCAAAATTCCCAATACAAACTTCAAAGAACAAGAGTAAACTATTGATTCTAACTAACAATTACTAGTTTTACTAAATATTAAGGAAAGATTAAGGAAAGATTAGTGCTTGATTAAGAAAGGATTACAATTAATAAGGAAAGTTCTCAGATCTAGGGTTATGTCGAAAATGAATTAAGGAGGGGGTATTTATAGCTTACAATTGTTTAGGTCGAAAATTACAAAAGAGTTCAAAATGCGGAGAAAGGAGTCTGAGCCGGTGGACCGGCCGCCGGTCATTTGACCGGCACAAAACCCTCTGGAAGTTTTGAGTTCCAATTAAATCATCGGGTATGGCAAGCCGGTGGTGCCGCCACGGCATTTGACCGGCTCCGGTGTCTTCACTGGTGACCGGCTGCCGCCTAACCGGTCCGGGCTCCTTCTTCAGTCTTCGAAGTCAATGTAAGCTAGTAGGACTCTCACCGGTGGATCGGGCCATGCACGCCGACCGTGGAGTCCTTCTTCTCTTCGATTCACTCTTCTTCTCTTCACTTCACTCCCCTCTTCTAAGCTTCCCTTGAAAGTTCAACACCTAGCTCCCTTAGCCCTCTTCCTTATGCAAAAATCTGCAGTGAGGCATATAAATTTCATAGTACGGGCTAAAGCTACAAAACGGGGCTAAAAAGGGTCAAAACCCGCATGTGATCGGGAAATATGCAAAGAAAAGAAAGGTGAAATAGACACAAAATGGGGACTCATCAAGTTATCATTTTTTATTCATTTTCTTAAATCTCTTCTTGTTATACGTTTTTTTTTAAGATTTCATGTTTTAAATCTCGTTTTTTTTTTTGTGAGATACTTTTTTTTCATCTAAGACAAAAATGGAGTAAAGTTATACAAAAATGAACCAAAGTTATACAAAAATAGACCAAAGTTATACAAAAAAAAGACTAAAGTTATACAAAAATTGGACTAAAGTTATACAAAAAATTGGACTAAAGTTATAAAAAAATGAACCAAAGTTATACAAAAATGAACCAAAGTTATACAAAAATGAACCAAAGTTATACAAAAATGGACTAAAGTTATACAAATATGGATTAAAGTTATACAAATATGGGCTAAAGTTATACAAATAACGACTAAAGTTATACAAAAAAATGGACCAAAGTTATACAAAAATGAACCACAGTTCTACAAAAATGAACCACAGTTATACAAAAATGCACCAGAATTATACAAAAATGCACCAAAGTTATACAAAAAATGGACTAAAGTTATACAAAAATGAACCAAAATTATACAAAAATGAACCAAAGTTATACGAAAATGAACCAAAGTTATACAAAAATGGACCAAAGTTATACAAATATGGACTAAACTGTTTAGTCCATATTTGTATAACTTTGGTTCATTTTCGTATAACTTTGGTTCATTTTTGTATAACTTTGGTTCATTTTTGTATAACTTTAGTCCATTTTTTGTATAACTTTGGTGCATTTTTGTATAACTGTTTAGTCCATATTTGTATAACTTTGGTCCATTTTTGTATAACTTTGGTTCATTTTTGTATAACTTTGGTTCATTTTTGTATAATTTTGGTTCATTTTTGTAGAACTTTAGTCCATTTTTTGTATAACTTTGGTGCATTTTTGTATAACTCTGGTGCATTTTTGTATAACTGTGGTTCATTTTTGTAGAACTGTGGTTCATTTTTGTATAACTTTAGTCCAATTTTTTGTATAACTTTAGTCCATTTTTGTATAACTTTGGTTCAATTTTGTATAACTTTGGTTCATTTTTGTATAACTTTAGTCCATTGTTGTATGACTTTAGTCCAATCTTTGTATAACTTTAGTCTTTTTTTGTATAACTTTGGTCTATTTTTGTATAACTTCAGTCCTTTTTTGTATAACTTTAGTCCATTTTGGTATAACTTTAGTCCTTATTTGAATAACTTTTGTCCTTATTTGTATAATTTCAATCATTTTTTGTATAATTGTAGTCCAAATTTGTATAACTTTAGTCCAAAATTGTATAACTTTAGTCCTTATTTGTATAACTTTAGTCCTTATTTGTATAACTTCAGTCCAAATTTGTGTAATTTTAGTCCAAAATTGTATAACTTTAGTTCAAAATTGTATAACTTTAGAACTATAAATTCAAATTTGAAACAACATATAAGAAGATGATATTAAAAAAACCAATAAGTCAAAAAAGTACAATAAAAAAACTTCAATAACAATAATAAAAAATTAACCAATAATTAAAAAAAAAAAACAAATAACAAAAAAAAAACCAAACCAAACAAAAAAACCAACAAAACAAACTTGAATGGTTGTATAACTTCAATTTATACAATGTATAACTTTAGATGTTAATAGTGTAACTTTAATGTAAAAAGTGTATAATTTTAGTCATAAAATGTATAACTTTAATGTTGTAAGTGTATAACTTTAGTCGTAAATAGTATAACTTTAATGTTTGAAGTGTATAACTTTAGTCGTAAATAGTATAACTTTTATAAAAACCAAATAAATATGAAAAATCATAATTAATCAACAAATATTAAATCAGAAAAAAAAAATTAAATAACAACCATCAATAACCAACAAAAAATTAATAACCAACAAAAATTTAAAAACCAAATAACAATAACCAACAAAAATTAAAAACCAAATAACAATAACAAAAAAGTATAACTTTAATGTTTTAAGTGTATAACTTTAGTCATAAATAGTATAACTTTAATGTTTTAAGTGTATAACCAACAAAAAATTAATAACCAACAAAAATTAAAAACCAAATAACAATAACAAAATAAAGTAAATATGACAAAAACACAAAAAAACCAATAGATCTAAAAAAAACAACACCACACAAAATTAATACCAAATCTCAAATAATAATAAAAAAAAACTAAACTAAAAAAATACAAAACAAAGAAAAAATAACAAAAACAAAGGAACGACCAAAAAAAAATCGAAAAAAGAAAGAAAGAAGGGGTTGCGGGTTTAGGGCTTCGTTTTTGAAGGGGTTGCGGGTTGGTTTGGGTCTGGGTATGGACAGATCTAGGTCGAGGGTGGTGAGAGGAGTCGAGTGGTGGTTCTGGGTGGCCGTGAGGGTGGCTGTAGGTGGCGGAAAATGGGAGAGAAAGAGGGATGTCGGGTTGGTTATGGTTGTTGATGTCGCGGCTGTGGTTGCGGTTATTGCCTCTGTTGTGGGTGGTGGCTGCCGGCACGGTGGCCACCCTTGAAACCACGTGTCCAGGCCGGCACGGTGGTAGTCTTTAGCGGCCACGGTGGTGGTGGTTAGTGTAGGTGTGTGGTGTGTGTGTGGTTGTTGCGGGTCGGATTGTTGGTGTCGGGGGGTTGACGGTAGGGCCGTGGTGGTGAGGCGAGGCGCGTGGTTATGTGAGTAAAGGAGGGAGGACGGTATGGTGGTGGTGAATGGTGGTGGAAGGGTGGTTTGTTATGGTGGTGTTGTACTGTTTGTCGATGAAGTTGTTCTTGTTTTTTTTTTTTTGTTTTTTTTTTGTTGGTTTTTTTTTTGTTGATTTGGTTTTTTTTTTTTTGAGAGAATGAGAGAAAGATGAGAGAGAATGAGTGTATGAGAGAAGTGTGAATGAATGAATAATGAGGAAGTGAGTTGGGAGATTAGAATGGTGGAAGAGTTATACACAATTAGGTGGAGTTATACACAATTAGGGAGGGAGATTAGGGAGGTTCATTTGTGACCCTTGAATGAGATGTAATCTCATCCCTCCATCCCTTCCATCCAAAGGCCCTTATAAGGACTTAGGGACTCAATGGATGTAAGGACCTTAGAAGAACCCCTATATATATATATATATATATATATATATATATATATAGAATCAGGATCCTGTACGAACCAAATTACGGTGCGAACCGTACGAACTGAATAAAAACTCTCATATTAAAGATCACAACTACCCACGTGACATCTCATTTGCTTTTCTCAAAACTCAAACGAGTCAAACCCAATATCAAACTCCCTGTGACCTTTTAAATTTCATCCACTAACATTATACATCAGCCACCGCCGTCGTCGTCGCCGCTGTACGACCGACACGCCGACGTAATTCAGATTCCGACCATCACCGACGAGTCACCTCAACCCTATTTGTCACCGATTTTCACCTACGAATAAACTAAGGATTTCAAATCCGGCCTCTTTTTTCTCACTTTCTCATCGCCGGAGCTCCGGCCTTGAGTTTCCATCTCCGATAACCCTCATCGTCCTTTCTCCAACCTCCCTACCTCCCCTAATAATGCCAAAACTACTCCTCGTTTTACAACCTTCAATCTCCGACCAACCTCGACGCCGCACCTGCTGGCCGTACCACCACCACCATAATCAGAGCCATTGTTGGCTAAAATATAAATAATTTGACTCGGAAGCATCCAACAATGTCACTTGTGCATTTAATTCTTTGAAATCCTTATTCCTTTTTCGTAGATCTATGATTTAATTACATTTTTAAAAATATTAAAACTGAGATCTGTGCATTTTGTGACGAGTTTTGGTGGAAAGAGCGTCGGAGGGTGTGGGGAGAGAGTGCGGCAGGAGGTGGTGGTGACTGGAGGTGTATTTGGTGACGAGTTGTGGTGAAGTTGGTGTATATTGATGAGTAGTGTGTTTGGTGAGTTTGTATGGTGGTGGTATTCGTGGTGATTATTGGGTGTTGCTGCTTGGTGGTGGTGGTGGTGGCACCACCGTCTAGTTGGATCATGCGTTGAGATGTGGGTGTGGTGATATGTGGCGGTGGTCACGTGGATGAAGCAAAGGGGTAGAGATTAGAATGCGGGTTGCGTGTGATTCATCGGAAAGGAAAGGGGGCGACATGAGGCTGTTTTTGCTGCATGGAGTTGTCGGTGACGTTGCAGGAATGTTGGATACTTGGATGGCCGGTGGTGTCGTCGGCGTTTTCTGAGTGTACTATGAGTAATGGTGGTGGTCGTGGATGTGACGAAAGTGGTAGGGTGTGGGTACCGATGAGAGTGGCGGTGGTGGTGACGTCAATGGTGGGGGTTTGGTGGATACACAAGGTATTAGTACCGGATACACATGGTACAATTGCCGGATAAATGTGTGGCCTTGGTCAGTGGGGTCAGCGGTGGTATTCGAGGTGGTGGTGAGTGGCAGTGTTAACGTAGTAGTGGCGGCGGCGGTGGTGGCGGCAACAGCGGTGGTTGTGGGGGCAGTTGTGGCGGTGGCAGTAGTTGTGGTGGTGGTGGTGGTGGTGGTGAGGGCTATGGTGACGGTGGTGGAAGTGGATACACAAAATACCGCCCCAGATACACACGGTATTGATACGAGATACATGCGTATCTCGTATTAATATCATGCGTATCCGCAGGTACTAGCTAGTGTATCTGGAAATGCGTTTCTCATAGATTTATGATAAGATGCGTATCTAACTTTACTGACATGTGTATCTGGGTTTGATACGATGTGTATCTGGCAAATAGTATAAAATGTATCTCGGAGTTAGTCCAAAAAAATTAGTGTTAAAAAGTGTAAAAGTGCATTTATAATTTTAGTGTGGGAAAGTGTATCTAGCTATATTATAAAATGTAACGAAACAAGGAGTGTATCTAGTAATATAATAATATGTATCTGAAAAAAAAAAAAAAAAAAAAAAAAAAAGGACAAAATAAGCTAGTTCGTACGTTAAACGTTAAGGCGTTAAAGCGATCGTAGACTCGAACCCGCCCTATATATATATATATATATATATATATATATATATATATATATATATATATATATATATATATATATATATATAGATTTAGGATCCGTGAGAACGACTATTCGGTGTGAACGGTGAAAACGTCCCACGGCCATTAGATTTAAAAACAATGTACGGCTGAGATCCTTGACAAAAACAATTAAAAGAATTTCTTACAATTTATTTCACTTTCCCAAACTCCCTGCCAATCTACCATAGTACCATTCCCATTTGCTAAAAACAACCACTTGGCCACCACCCTGACACGCTGTCAGGCGACCACCGGAGGTTCGACTCCACCTCGTCGGCGCCGGCGACCAACAAAGCGCTGGTCAATTGAAACTCCCCATTTCCTTCCTCCTTAAAAAAAATAACCACCCCTCATATTCCCCTTCACCACACACTACCTGCTGCCGCCGCCGTATACGACCACTAGCAACACCGTAGATCCACCACCGACCGCCCCTGATATCGGCCCTAACTCCGAAGACCAATCAGGCTTTTATCCTACCCAACTATACTGTTTATCATTGAAATACCCCTATTCCTATTAGCCGTCGCCGCCAACAAGTTCCAACAATGACAACACCTCAACTGCGTCCGACCATATCGCAGCACTAGATATCTCCTCATCGTCACCTTTGTTTCCTCCTCCCAACCATTACCATTGTTGGAGCTAAACGAAATTAGTGTACCTAGTTTATTTATAAATGTATCTCAAACCAATTTTAATGTACCTAATAACTAATTTTGTATATCTATGTTAGATACATTAAAATAGTTCCTAGATACATCAAAGATTAGTGTAGATACATCACAAATCCGTGTAGATTTCTGCCAATATTAATCAATAAATAATCTAATTTGGTGGTTGAAGGGGAAAAAGGAGCAATCGAATGAAAGCGGAGTTGTTGGTGATGCTCAATGGCCTGCCGGAGTTGCGTCAGCATCATTGTTGTTCGTCGATGGCTCGCCATCATGGTTGTTCGTCTGAATTGTCTTGTCAGCATTATGGTTGTTCGTCTGAATTGCCTTGTGGTCAGAATTTAAAGGTTCTGAAGTTGGATTGCAACAGTTTCCTGCGTGTTCCGGATTTGGTTGTGTTTGTGTCGGAGTGCGTTGGTGATAATGGTGTGTGGTGTTGTCGGCCGGTGATAATGACGGTGAGAACACTTATTTAATCTACCATTAACTAACATCAGACAATATATTTATCTGCTATATTCAAACCCAATGGCCCAAAAGTCCAAAACATAACCCACCATCCCACGTCAACATCCATATTCCATATTCTATATATTACCATTACCGCCAATCTATTATAGTACCATGTATACTCCATTTTTGTCGATAAGCCAGTACAGTGCTCCTCTCTCGCCGATGATCCAACGGCAGCGCGCAATCCACAGGTTACACTAAGCTCCCCTATTTGTTACACCGACGTCGAAGCTCCACTTTATCGTCCTCTATATGCTCCTGTATTTTCCTAGCATCCGGATCTTCGATCGTCGCTCCCATCACGAACTACCTCCGCTTCATTGATTTATCGTCTATTTCAATGTATCTACAATAATATTTGATGTATCTAACCACTATTTTAATGTACATCTCATAGATACACAAAATTACACACTAGGTACATTGAAATTGCTTTGAGATACATCAATACGGAAACAGATACATTAATTTCGTGCACTTGACCATTGTTGGGATTAACCATCATCGTGCATCTCCGACATCTAAAATATGCAATCTTCACTAATTCTGCCGTCGACAACCTTATTTGAACCGACGACGGCGAAGCTAAGGCTGACGATGAACATGTGCGTATCTCCAACGACTAACATCAACGACATGAAATTAACTCCGGTAGTCGGTGCATCACTCGTTGAGATCACCATCAACATCGTGTGCCACTGATAACCGCCAAAGAAATCGCCGGCAACCTCGTCAGTTATGCGGCAGAAGACCCAACATTGAACATGGACTGGGGAAAACAAAGTAAATCTAAAATGAAACGGCGATCAAGGTTGACATCGGAGTGGGAGAAGGAGCGTTGCCTCTGGTGGTTGTTGGATGGCCAAAAGCTTAGATTAGTGGTGATAGTGATCGTGAATCAGGAGGAGGGATAAGAAAATTATAAAGTGATAAGGATGAGGGAGAGAGAAGGTAACATTGGGTTTTAATTTAGGGGTAGTTACACGTGACATATTTCTTTAAATTGGTACAATTAGTTTGTTCTCACCGTTCTCACCGAGTGATCGTTCTCACCGGATCCCACCTCTATATATATATATATATATATATATATATATATATATATATATATATATATATATATATATATATATATATACACACACACATATCCCCCTCTCTCTCTCTCTCATTTATCCCTTATCACCCTACACTCTCACATGGCCTTGACACTAACTCAAGAAGGGAGATGGTTCTGCTTGGAGTCATCGAGTCGGGTTGTCGTCGTTGCCGGCACCGGTCTACGTCTCAACTCTCAAGGTGAGTTTGTATTTCGTTGTCATCTTTCAGTAGGTTTTGAATAGTCTATTAATAGGGTGTTGTTGTTACTTGTAGGATTTATCACGGAGTCATGCGTGGATTGTTTGTTGGATGCACTTTCATGGAATAGCGAAAAGGTAGGGTTTCCCTACTCAGTTAATTGCATAATTGATTTAAGATGTGGTATTGTGATCGTATTGGCATGATTAGCATTTTGTTGGTTTGTATTTCTTGATCGTGGGGTTGTGGTGGATTGGCTATGTTGATGAGGTGCATCCTCGGCTGAGTGGAGTCACTTGCGGAAGTGGCTTCATGCCCTTGATTTGCCCCTTGTGGAACCCGACACAAGGGGGATGTTCACATTAATGGACATGGCTTGTCACTCGTTGCGATAAGCGGGGTTTAGGTGGATAAGGCTGCGGTCCCTCACTGGCGGTGTGGATTAAGTTTTGCGGCATTAATCTGGCAGGACTACACACTTGTGTCAGTTATGAGACATGATTGGAAATGGAGAATGATTGTGGAGTTGTTGTCATCATTATATTGTATATTGCTTATCTTAATTACTCAGCGGACTGATCCCGTGTTGTATTTTGAAAACTGTGGTGATCCATTCGGGGATGATGAGCAATTGGTTTAGCAGGTACAGCTAGTCATGATGCTTTCGGGACATGGAAGAAAATCGAGTCGTCACGCTACCGAAATAGATGTCGCTGTCACTCATGTCTAGTAGTTCTTTCAGTGATATAGATTATATCTTTCTCACGTTGGTTTATGTTGTAAAGGATAAAGTTAATTAATAAATGTTCTGTTATTGTTTATTTGGTCTACTTACCTCGAGCAATCGAGATGGTAGCACTTTTATATACTGGGGTGGTCCTTGGTAAGGCACCTTGGTATGTGGGGGTGTTACACAGGCTGCCATAACCAGCATATAAAAGATAAGGATCATCTACCTGTAACTGTATCAAAGCTTCCTATTGTTCCCGCAAAGCCCCCCTGGTGCTCAAACTCTTCCCTAGCACTATAAAAATCTTCGTTTATATTATCTTCATGACCCAACCATTCCCCAATACCTACAGGACGCTGATTACCAGCCTCATTTAATCTCCCATATTGTTGTACAACATTCATGCCAGCACCTTGTATATTATCATTATTCAAACCAGGCTGCTCCCCATTTAGACCATTTGGACCATTTCCCCTACGATAATGTCATTCATGATAGTATCCCCTCCTACCCCCTTCCCCTCATCCCCTCCATGTACTCCATAACCCCCCATTCCAACATTTCCTAATTGAAAAATCACGGGCTCAGCAAAAGGTTCCACATGACCCTCTTGTCTCTTTGTAACTCCCAAAAATCACGCTACCGATATAGATGTCGTTGTCACTTATGTCTAGTAGTTCTTTCGGTGATATAGATTGTATCTTTCTCTCGCTGGTTTATGTTGTAAAGAATAAAGTTAATTAATAAATGTTCTGTTATTGTTTATTTGATCTACTTACCTCGAGCAACCGAGATGGTAGCACCTTTATATACTGGGGTGGTCCTTGGTAAGGCACCTTGCTATGTAGGGGTGTTACAAAGTGGTATCAGAGCGACGATTTTGGAACCTGGACCAATGAACCAAATGAATGTAGGGTGTCAAATTAAAATGAACCTGGTGTATGTGTGTTGGGATCCCCTTATGTTGGTTTTGGGTGGAAAGGCGCCCTCATCTCAGAACTCTAGCCCCATCATGCTTAAGCCAGCCACCATGGAGAGGTAGACGTATAAGAGTATATCTATGCAAGTGTGTGTGTCGAGTATGCATGTATGTAGATATATATGTGATAGTGTGTTGAGTGTGGAACATGTGGATTCCTAAATGCGTGTCAACAGTTGTTATAGATGAACTGTAAGTATAAAGATGTGGTGTATACATGTATGGATGAGTCGAGTAATGGGTCTAAAGTTTTATGCATAGTGATACATGACGGGAGAGGTAGTGGACGATGGTAGTGGTGTAGCATGACAAGGAAGGACGAAGAATGGGAATGATTGGTTAGGGGTATGTGCTTAGATGGAGTAGTTGCTTGTAGAGTTGGTGAGTATGTATGTTTGTAGATGTAGTTAATGATATATGCATATGTCCTGCTGAATATATAATCAAGTTGATTGCAGTATATGTGCTTGCGGCATGAGTTGCCCTACTAATAGTTTATGTGAAGTATAACCTGTGTTGTATAAGTGAATCGTAATGAATGTTTATAACTCAAAGTTGCCTTGTGTGTATTAGAAATAGGGTCTAAATGTGACGAGCCCCGATTAAGTGGAACTCCAAGCAATGTTTATTGTTTTGCAGGGAAATACTTTTTGAATCTTCAGATTTCATCTCTGTCCAGTTGAACTCAGCCGAGTAAAGTAAATACTCGACCGAGTAGGCTATATTCGGTCGAGCACTCATAATGACAATTTAAGCCAGCTACTGATCTCTGAGTACTCGACCGAGTAGACCGAATACCCTCTACTCGGCCGAGTACCCCAAAATCGTGGTCCAACTTGTTCTTTTTCCGGAAACCCTACAACTCATTTCCTTCCTTTATTCCGCCTCCTACCTTCACTTTTTTATACAAAAACTCTTCAAAATTTCTCTCTCAAAAACACACTTGGGTGCTTTTTGGTTGAACTTGCTCTTGGATTTACTCTTGCTTTGTTTTACCTAGCCAATCTTCAACTAAGGTAATGAGACTAATCAACTTTCCATGCTTTTAATTCAATCAATGGAATATTTGCCCCAAAATCTGAAATTTTACTGTTGTAATCCAAGGATTTATACTTCTATGGTGATATTTTGGTTGTAATTGCTCTTAAACATCGACTTATTTATGCAAAATACAGTTTTTATGCTCAAAATCATCGATTTAATGTCAAAAGTTTTCTAGGGTTTGCCTCAAAGTTTTGATTTTTAGTCACCTAGATTACCTCTAGGATGTTCTTTGTGAGTTAGTTTATGATAACAATGCCTTAACTGTTTAGTATGTCATGTCTTTTTTGAGAGAAAAATCCGTCTTAAACTCCGTCTTAAAGGTGTATAAGCTGAAAAATAGTCCTTACCATGGTAAAATTTCTGGAAAATCCTTGTTGAACTTCTCTATTTGCAGCATGCCGAAGCCAAAAGCACCAGCTAAGAAACGGACTCCCGCTAATGCCGCCATGGAAACGGGCCAATCTAACCAAGAACCTCTTGTTCCTCCGGTGGACGATTATCCATCGGTAATCTTTTCTGATTTTAAGCAGCGGCTGCTTTTGTGGCCTTAACGACCATGAGGCGGACTCGTTGTGTGGACCCCGACATCTTGGTGGCCTTGGGGGTGGAAGTGTATATCTCTCATATATTTGAGATATTTGGAATGGAGGGGTTGTACCATCTTCGAAAGAAGTCATAGCCGTACCTTACCTTGGAGTTCTTGAGCTCTTCTGTCTACGATGTAGATGAGAAAACCATTTCCTTTCACCTTATGAACGATGACCATAACCTGACCCTTGATGAGTTTGCTGATCACCTTGGGCTTGAGACTGAAAGGAGGGATACTTGAGGGATGTTGCGAAAAACAGTGGGACACATCACTATCTACCTTATCTAACCGGGAGACCTATTCTGAGCGCAAGTTCCATGTCGATTAATGATGTTCAACATGTGTCACTCCGTATGTTCCTAAGGATGATGACCTTTCTGATGTTTGGGAGTGTTGACGTGAGCAAGTTGAACACTCATGAGGTGATGTTGTTGATGTCCTATCTTAACCCT
Organism: Silene latifolia; assembly: GCF_048544455.1. Classification (NCBI taxonomy): domain Eukaryota; kingdom Viridiplantae; phylum Streptophyta; class Magnoliopsida; order Caryophyllales; family Caryophyllaceae; genus Silene; species Silene latifolia. Next base: position 176,336,299 of record NC_133527.1, on the reverse strand, counting down.
CGTCGGGGGAAACCTTTTTACTAAAGTGCTCCCGGGGTTGTATGCTCCAATTTGGCTCTTATGGCACTGATCGGCACGGTCTCCGAGCTGTTATCTTACTTGTGGGGCTATAGTGACCCGCTTGGCTCAGAGGTTGACTGATTTTGAGGCCCCACTTGCGTCGGGGACTGGGTTGTTCGAGACTGCCCCTACTATGGATGAGAAGTATTGGTGCCATATTAAGTGGCTTAGGAAGTTAGAGGATGGCTCCCTGACTTGGAGGGTGAGGGGGTCGATCAATATGGATGATGCTCCCCAATCCCGAGCACCTACCGGTGGTGGACCACCTAGCGGAGTATGACCCGGGGAGTGGCGAGCGTACACCTGACCCTCAGTCCTACTTGATCAACCCCACCATTCTGCTAGACTTGCCAGAGCCGATCACTACCTCGGAGAAGCAGGCGATAATTCCCCCACCCCGCGAGCACCGTAGAGGGAGAATGGCTAGAGAGGTCGAGACTGAGCCTTCCTTTTCTGCACCTAGCTTTTATCCATCGCAGTACTCGCCCTACCCCACCGTTCACGACCCTAGGATGCAGGTTAGTGAGTTGACCGAGCGGATCTATACAACCTTAGTGCTACGAAACATGCATGAGATGGCTTACAATCAGGGTGTAGGGAAGGACTTGGCACATCCGATTTGGTGGAGAGGACCTAGGGTTGACACCAAGGTGTTCCATAGTTATGGGGTGGACCCCAACGTTTGGAGACCACCGACGGAGACCGAGTTTGGCTGCCTCGCAGGACCATGGAGAGCCAACTACAGCAATCAGCTAGGCGAGGCAGGAAGGTGGACCGGCGGTGGAGGCTACTCATCTGGAGCTCATCAGGGAGCAGGGACATCTGGTACCGGGGGTTGAGAGGATATGGAGGAGGATGCGGACATTTGAGCTCCGCTTTGTTTTCTGGACTTGTTTTCTAGACTTGTTGTCGGATATTTGTTAAAACTTTTATCGTACTTCTTTTATTTTTGTGTGCTTGTAATTGGCCATAAGGCCGCTACTTGTTTTCTCCATATTGCTATTAGACTATGTTTATAGGTTGGGCTAGATAGGTCTAGGTCTTGAATAAGGACAAAAAAATAAAAATAAAAATAAAAATAAAAGAGTGAAATAAAAATGCAGAAAAACATAGGAAGAAAGACGTTCCAAGTGGTCCAATTTAGACCTGCTGGAACACTTCCAGGAACGACACACATGAAAGGAGAATTTGTTTTTGGACAACCAATGGTGTGATGCCACCTCAATACTAAAAAGATGTATTTTCACTTTAATACTCGCAAATTCTTGTTTACGGTGGAAATATCCGTCTTAATTCTTAAAACGGGTTAAATAGATACCAAATAACATAATAAATTACCTAGAAATGAAAAAAAAAATTGTCTCTATCATCATCAATGTTAGCATTTGGATCCGTTTTATAGATAAAACGGATATTCTGTCTTAAGCAAGACCCATCGATCGTAAATATATTTAAATTTATTAATAGTAAATATATTTATAACCATTATCAAAATAAAATAATGATGTAAAGATATAATAAAAATATGTGATGTTAAGTTGGTTAAGGGAGGGCTTGATAAAACAACAAAATTAGGAACTAGGTTTAGTAAGTAGGTTAAGAAATATATATTAATATTTTAAATCAGAAACTAGGTTTAAGTAGGGCTGTAAGAACAGTTGATAAACATAGTCTTAGATCGCTAGGACCGTGAACCTTGTGTTGGTAGGACACATGTAATATGTTGCAGGATAATATTTCTATGTCATAAACATAGATTGCCGAAATCGGGTTCTGGACTCGAAAATTCGGCCGAGCAAGTTGATACCCGGCCGAGTATCGCGTACTCGATCGAGTACTCTTAGATACTCGACCGAGTATCTGGACGTTGCATTTGTTGTTGTTTAAGGTTGTTGTACAATAAACTTTAGTATCTGTTTTCCTATGTATGTATCCTTGGGCGTCCTAGTATCGATTTGAGTCTTTAATGGTATGAACATGGCTTATATGGTGACGATACATCGTTTGACTCGGTATAGAGACAGTAATGATATAGGAAAAGGCGTGGATGGCGGCATGACAATTGCATCATACTAGTTAAAGTTATGTGTAGTTTACATCTCTTCTTCTCTATGTTGCATGTACCTCATTCCTAGATTGCATGAATATGCTGGGTGTCTTACTCATGTTCAAGCATGTTTAATGGTAAAAAAAGGGATATGTGTTCCATGTTTGTTGTATTTACATGCATACATGTTTGTTTCATGGTTGGAGTGAACTTCGGGGACGAAGTTCCTTTTAAGAGGGGTAGATAACATCGCGGTAAAGATTCTAACAAGTTAACAGAATTTCTTCTACGTCCTACCTTTGTTTTACTTTCGAATCTCTAAGTTGTCATAAAACTTCTGTAAGGTGTTACTTTTAGATATCTTAAGTCGTCACTTCATAACTTAATTGGTTTACGATATCAACCTTGTTCCTAGTTAACTTGGTGGTCGCATACTGTAATAATATAGTGATTTCATGATCGACAAGACTATATCGAGAAGTGATCATAACTTAGTTTTGTACGCGTCATAGACTTACTTGGTGGCCGTTATCGTGTGAGTATTTGGTGATTCCGTGAGTGCCTTATCTTGTCGTTTGGGAAGTGTGGGACGAACTTTGGGGACGAAGTTCCTTTTAAAGGGAGAAGTCTGTAATACCCGCCCTATTTAGGGACCCGATGACTGACCTTTTGACCAAAGGAGAGCCTTAGCAAGGGATACGGGAGAGGTTAGTAAGACCAACGTAACTGTTACTCCACCTAGTTAGGGTCACTCGACCGAATAAGGCGTACTCGGCCGAGTACCGAGTACCATGTCTGTTAACGCGTTATTATAAAACGCGAAATCGTAAACCTCATTTCATTTTCGACGGTTCCTTTCTCTTTCTAACCATAATCTCTCTCTCTCTCTCTCTCCCTCTCTCTCTCTCTCACATTTATCCCTCATCACCCTACACTCTCACATGGCCTTGACACTAACTCAAGAAGGGAGATGGTTCATGCTTGGAGTCATCAAGTCGGGTTGTCGCCGTTGTCGGCACCGGTCTGCGTCTCAAGGTGAGTTTGTATTTCGTCGTCATCTTTCAGTAGGTTTTGAAAAGTCTATTAATAGGGTGTTGTTGTTACTTGTAGGATTTATCACGGAGTCATGCGTGGATTGTTTGTTGGATGCACTTTCATGGAATAGCGAAAAGATAGGATTTCCCTACTCAGTTGATTGCATAATTGATTTAAGATGTGGTATTGTGATTGTATTGGCATGATTAGCATTTTGTTGGTTTGTATTTCTTGATCGTGAGGTTGTGGTTGATTGGCTATGTTGATGAGGTGTGTCCTCGGCTGAGTGGAGTCACTTGCGGGAGTGGCTTCACGCCCTTGATTCGCCCTTGTGGAACCCGACACAAGGGGGATGTTCACATTAATGGACATGGGTTGTCACTCGTTGCGATAAGCGGGGTTTAGGTGGATAAGGCCGCGGTCCCTCACTGGCGGTGTGGATTAACTGTTGCGGCAGTAATCTGGCAGGACTACACACTTGTGTCATTTATGAGACATGATTGGAAATGGAGAATGATTGTGGAGTTGTTGTCATCGTTATATTGTATATTGCTTATCTTAATTACTCAGCGGACTGATCCTGTGTTGTATTTTCAAAACTGTGGTGATCCATTCGGGGATGATGAGCAATTGGTTTAGCAGGTACAGCTAGTCATGACGCTTGCGGGACATGGAAGGGAATCGAGTCGTCACGCTATCGATATAGATGTCGCTGTCACTCATGTCTAGTAGTTCTTTCAGTGATATAGATTATATCTTTCTCACGCTGGTTTATGTTGTAAAGGATAAAGTTAATTAATAAATGTTCTGTTATTGTTTATTTGGTTTACTTACCTCGGGCAATCGAGATGATAGCACTTTTATATATTGGGGTGGTCCTTGGTAAAGCACCTTAGTATGTGGGGGTGTTACACAGGCTACCATGACCAGCATACAAAAGATAAGGATCATCTACCTGTAACTGCATCAAAGCTTCCTGTTGTTCCACACAAAGCCCCCCTGATGCTCAAACTCTTCCTTAGCACTATGAAAATCTTCATTTATATTTATCTTCATGACCCAACCATTCCCCAATACCTGCAGGACGCTGATTACCAGCCTCATTTAATCTCCCATGTTGTTGTACAACATTCATGCCAACACCTTATGTTATCATTTATTCAGACCAGGCTGCTCCCCATTTAGACCATTTCCCCTACGATAATGTCATTCATGATAGTATCCCCTCCTACCCCATTCCCCTCATCCCCTCCATGTACTCCATATCCCCCAATTCCAACATTTCCTAATTGAAAAATCACGGGCTCAGCAAAAGGTTCCACATGACCTTCTTCTCTCTTTGTAACTCCCAAAAATTACTGTTTAAGTATTCACGTGGTACCCTTGAACTTTGTCATTTTGCACATGCTACCCAACTTTTTAAGTTTGTGCACATCGTAACCTTAAAATTTGATTTTCAAGCACAACATGACCTTTTTATCGTTCTTAAAATTTTCAATTCAGCATAAATCATAGACGACAAATCGGAATTGACTAAATTTTTTTTCAAATTGATTAACTCTTCGAGATTTATAGATTGATAAAACGAAAAAGGTCATTCAGAAATTAAAGATACAATATATGGTTGATTAGAGATTTTCGTTAAAAAAAACCCTATAAAATGTCAACCGGACAATTTTTTCCTCGAATCGTTGAGATTATGACGGGATAATCATTTTAGGAAAAAAATTTGGCCGATTCTGAATTCATGTCTAGGAATTATGTGCAATTGAGTTTTTTTTTTTATAACGACAAAAAAAAGCATGTTGTGCATGAAAATTAAACATGGAGGGTATCATGTATACAAACTTAAGAAGTTGGATACCACGTACAAAATGGTAAAATTCGAGGGTACCACGTGGAAACTATTTATTATACATAACTATTTTTCTGGTGTTGACCGGGAGTATCCCAAACCGACAGCTGGGGGCCTGAGGCAATTTCCTTCGGGGTATTGAAGGTAGACCTGTACTCGGGTCGGGCTGGCCATGGGGCGGGCCAGGCTCTTCTGGTCAAACCCGGGCCAGGCCAGGGGGAAGGGACGGGCTTGGCCGGGTTGAGTCCTGAGATGTGTTTGACCCGGGCCAGGACCTGAGGCGGGCTAAGGGCGGGCCGGGCTGGAATTTCAGAACCCGGCCCAGGCCAAGGTTAACGACGGGCTAAGGCCGGGCCGGGTCAGACCAAGTTGCATAAAATAACGGGCCAAGGCGGGCCGGGTACGTGTCGGGCCGGGTCAGCCCGTACTAATGGCTAACTCTAATTGAAGGCAATTTAATGGGTTGATTCAACCAAGTTTGACTTTTTTTCATTCGTAAGAGTTAGGAATTGAACCACTTGTTTAAGACATGGAAGCTATTACCACTCACACCAGTCAACTTTTGATTATTCTACATAACTATATGGGTTGATATTTAACACGTGTTAAGCTTAAGACGGATAATGCCGTCAAGACCGGCGGATGTTGTAACTTACTATCCCTATCTTCAACTTATTTAAAACTTGAACAGTATCTTCCTTTTCCTCTTTTGTTCATCGATCTCTTCAATACATCTCCAAAAAAAAAACCCTGCTTTCATTCATTCAACTTCAATTGCTCTTAAACCCTAATTTAATTTCACCTTTTATCACTTCTCAATTCTTCTTCAATCACAACTCAACTTCTTTCACATTCTTTTATTCATTTATTTTCCTTTGTTTCCTTCCTAAATTATTACAAGTATTTATATTTTTACTAATTTATTTTCACTTCTTCAAATTTACCGCCCTTTTTCCGCAACTATGGAGTGTTAATTAACTTTGTGAAGTAAAAAATTTCATCTTTTGGGTGAATTTGAAATTCTTATTAGTGATTTCAAATCGATGTAATTTAGGTCTAGGTTTTGATTATTGATGAATTGAATACAAGGGATTTGTGTTTGAAAGTCGTTGATAAGTTACGAGGTTATCGATTACAGTAAAAAGGCGATGAATAGCGTATTTAGTGAACAAATTTTGGCTGATAAGCTAGCCAAGCTCAATGGCACTCAACAGTGCATTGAAAGTATCCTTTTTTACTTATCTTTATTACTTTTCTGTTTATTTTGTTTATTAATATGATTTATTTGCTGTAGATATTGCCATGATTTAGTTATCTAGCTTGTTTGTTGGAGGTTTCGTTTAATTACAGGCGGTTTTACGCAAGTATTTGTGTTGCTTTATCGTGGTTTTACATTGTAAAACCATCCACGCAAGAGTTACTGTTATGAGATGGTGCCAAGTTACTAGGGCAGACGGATTTTTGTTTTTGATCTTTTTTACTTTAGTTAGTTTGATTGTTAAGAAGGTGTGTATGCTTGGTTTGTTATGTTAATTACATTAGGGGTGATTCGATTGTCCGTAACTCCGTATGCTGTTTATTGTTGCCTAAGCAATGTTAATGTCCGACTTACCAATGAGTTTCAGCATAGCTGTTGAAAGACTGGTGTGGTTAAATGTTTAGATAGCTGCTTATCGGTATAAATTTGTGGACTTTTTATTTATAAGAGTATGATTTTTTATGTTTGTTGATTGATGGAATTCGTCACTTATCATTAGAGGACTTTTTTGCACATTTCATACAAGTCTGCAACTATAGGAACACATTGTTATCGTAGTGCAGAACCTAAATCAGATCATGACACAATTGTGCTTCAGTACTTTCATTTGATTTATGGACGAATCTTGGAGAAATTTCCTGGGTACTATTTTAGCCATGCCTTACCTTCTGTGTCGTGAAGAAGGTGGCATGAAGGAAAGATACTGAATATGGTGTAGTAATATACGTGAGACAGTTACTGAAACACATCAAAGAAGTTATTTTTAATAATCAATATCTTGGCAAACGTCATGGTAAGAATGCCATTGGACAAAAGGGATGGCGGTATTTAAAAGCTTTTGTTGGCTCTCAACGAGTCACCGCCTTGTTGTGAACATTTGCCTGATATTTAAAATTTAATCATAGTGGAATTCAGAGATGAAACATTTGCCTGATGAAATTAAATTTTAATAATGCACCAGATATGGTAGCAAATATCAGTTATGTTCATGGTAACATTCGTGAAATACAGTATAATAATACAGTATGGGGACGTTGTAGATGTACGTATCGAATCGCAGCCCATACGGCTGTAGTTTTAAAATGATGTGTTTCCTTTTGTGGTTCGTCAGGGTCGCTGCAGATATTGTTCTATGCTTAAGTTTGTGAATGGCTGCATTTTGCGGACACACCACGTGCTGTTTATTTAGGCGATTCTGTCACAGGCATTATTTATACCGCTAAATCTACCTATGCCATCGAAGTAATCTACTACATCAACTGTATACGCTCTTGGAATATGATTGGATGTGTGAGCATGTCAAAGCTCTGCCTGTCTGAAAAATTATTCTGTTTTTGCACTTTCACAGTAGGCCTAATAACCCAAGTTTAGATGAAACTTGTCATGCTTGCTGGTAGCTTGAGTTGGACAAAATAAAAGTAAACGAGACATCTTAGGAACGGTGAAAGATTATATGCAGTACAATGACTACTGCCTATTATATATGTGTGACTTCACGATGAAATTTTCCTTGATTCTTTACATAGCATTGTCACATTGGTGTATATTTCATCGGAGCAAGGCAGAGGTTGTTGTAGCAACATGGAGCAAACAGTTCCACAGCTCATCAATGGTCCAGAAAGTCCCCCTTTTATATCTTGCCAATGATATTCTGCAGAACAGCAAACGTAAAGGGAATGAGTTTGTCACTGAGTTCTGGAAGGTTCTTCCTGCGGCTCTCAAGGACGTCAATAGCAGGGATGATGAGCAGGGAAAGAAGGTTATCTCCAGATTGGTATGTGTCCTTTTGGCATGTTTTTTCAAAAGGTTTATAAGCAGGATTGACTCTACGTTGGATCAGTGTTCTCTTTTTTTTTTTCTATTTTAGGTTTATGCAACTATTATGACTCTGATGTAGTATACTTACCATTTATGTCCCGTAGGTTAATGCTTGTTTGTTTCTTCCGGTTTGCTTGCTTATGTAATTAAAATGATAGATACATCCGCATTCTCATACTCTTATATACGGAGTACTGTTTATCAAGCATCTCACGGGGTTTTGAAATTAATATATATGCCTTTGTAGGTGAAAATATGGGATGAAAGAAAAGTGTTTGGATCAAAATCCCATAATGTGAAGGATATAATGCTCGCAGATGAACCTCCTCCCCCCCTTGAGTTTGGTAAGAAACGATCACGGAGCGTCAAGATTGTGAGAAGGGATTCACGTTCCATAAGGACGGTAAGACACTTTCTTCTTTAGTTTGTCAAAATTCTTGTACACTCTTTAGGCATCTCCTTGTTTTGAAAGACAGTAAGTGACAAGTCTTCGTCATTGACTTGTATTCAGTTTCCCTTAACTCAATCGGGCCTTTTGCTTCTGTGTCTCATCCTTTAAATTGGGAGCTGACTGTTTAGGTTCTTTGATGAACGCCTATTCCTTTTAAGTAGTCTTGCACATCTTTTCAATTCTTTTTGGCAATTGATGCAGAAATTATCTATTGGAGGTCCAGAAGAAAAAATCGTGTCGGCTTTCCATTTAATTCTTAATGAACGTCCCACCGAAGAATCAGAAATGAACAGGTGCAAGTCTGCAGTTAATCGTGTGAGGAAGATGGATCATGACGTTGAAATTGCATGTGCTCAAGGTAAAGTGCTTTATAGCTTATATTACCACCACATTGTCCTCAAATAACACAGAAGATCAAAATTTCATGACATGAATGACAGATGTGATCCATCTGATTCAGCAGTGTGCATGTGGTGCATTTTCTTGAGCCTTGAAAAGAATATCTTATATCATTATTTCCTTTTCAGTGAAGAATCCAAAACGCAAAATTCTTGCCAAAGAATTGGAAACGGAAGAAAATATTTTGAAAGAGTGTATCGAGAAGCTTAAGTCGGTTGAAACTAATAGAGTGGCACTTGTTGCACAGTTACGAGAAGCACTTCAAGAACAGGTATTAGACTGAAAATAAAGCACTTCTACTATTTAAAGCTTCAGACAGTTTCGGGATGAGGAACACCTTGGTTTGTAGCTTTGTTCTCTTAGTTTTCAAGTGATGCTGGTTAAATGTTTGCAAATTTGTAATAAATGTTTACAAAGAGTAGAAGACCGTTCCTTTAGTCTTGGTTTATTTGTTGGTCTGACACAGAAACTGTTTTCTGTACGTACAGGAATCAGAATTGGAGAATATCCGTACGCAAGTGCAGGTATTATTCTGGGCACTTGAAGATATGACAATGTTTCTTTGGCTTCATTAAAGGTTTTGTAGTCTTATTGGTTTTGGTAATTACAAAAGAACGTTAAGATTGCCTGTGTCTCTGCTATTCGCTATTGAGAAAGGCAATATATTACTGGAAACAGATGTGTGACGCCTGATTTGTATATTTGACTCTCTCCAATCACGAGGCTTTGAATTGTTATCTATTATCTTGTGTAAGCTGTCGGGAATCTGAAGAAAAAGATCCCATTGTAGCTGAACCTACACCTTCCCCCTAGCCACTTTGCTATGTTCTCTGGAATTTTATTCTCGTCATTGTTTATCATCATTACCTACCTAATCTAGAAAGAGGCTTCCTCTCCAAGCTGGGTATGGGGTTAGACATGCACAATCTTTCTCATAGAGAGATTGTTTTCAAGTGATCCGTGATATTGAAAAAACGGGGACGACCATCTGCTGCCCAACCAAATATCTTAATCACATGACCAATTTTTTTTTGTTTTAGAAGCATGGCTGCAAGAAAAAGTTTGGTTCAAACATATTACTTCTGCCAAGCTTCCAGTGTTTGGCGAAAAAATGCTACGTGTCTGCATCAGGATTTAGATTGGAACTTAAATCAAGCAGTTGTCTTGTTACTACTTATTAAGAGACTACGGATTCTGAATTCTTTTATTGAAGAGCTGAACTTTAGCAAATTTCTCTGTAATATAATCACATTAATAGTTGCAACTTAAAACATTATGGGTACTGTTAATTAGGATTCTGACACAAGTTTCTGCTACTAACATTTTTTATTTTTGTGTTCAGGTGGCGCAAGCACGAGCTGATGAGGCTAATAACATGAGAAAATTGCTTAATGATGATAATTATGTTGCTCCAACACCTAGTGCAGGAAAATCGAACAAAACGGCTGCCGATATTGCAGCTGAGGTGGCAGACAAACTCGCAGCTTCGAGCTCTTCTCAGCTGATCATGTCTTCCGTCCTGTCAACATTTGCAGCCCAAGAACTTTCAAAGACAGGTTCTGGCGCAAATTCAAAGTCGGAGCAGCCCACATCAGTTTCAGACCCGAATGGTCAAGCATCAGCAATTCCCGCTACCAGTCCCGCTGTTCCCCATCAATATCAGCCAATGTTGGTAAATCCACCCTCCATTCAGAGCGCAAGCCCAAGTCCAGGCCCAGGCCAAGGTCCAGGTCCAAGTGCTCAGTATCAAATACCCCAACACCAAAATTCCCAGCAATACTCTGTTTATGGGTATGGAAACCTTCCTCCGGTCCCACCACCACCGGTTCACATGATGGGCCCTATGATGCCTATGGGTCAAGGTCAAATGCAAATGAACCAGCCACAATTAATGCCTATGGGTATGGCGCAACAACCGATGACGTTAATGCAGCAGCCGCCACCAATTCCACCAAGTTTCCGTCCGCTTCAGCCTCCGGGCATGGGTTATTATACACATTCTCAGTAGCTGGAGTGGTAAGTCTCCTCAAACTAGCATGTATTCTCATTTCTAGGTGTTCCTGCCCAAATCTTGTTGAAAATTTCCTGACTAGAGTAGGGGTACCGAAGATCATTGATGTTGTTATACATTACTAGTAGAATAGGATAGAATTAGAATAATAGTAGAGCCGTTAAACAGTCTGTAGGATTCCAACCCGGCAGATATCATGTTGCTAACCCTGGACTGTTGTAATCTTATGAATTCTGCCTTGTATTCCTAGATTTTTGTAGGACCGACCATAAAGGCTGACAAATTTAGCCTTCCCTTGCGACTTTCGACATTGTATTCTGTAGGATTTATACTTCAGACCTCTAGTTAAACTACAAAATCTCGCTGCAGCATTTCAGGAACTCATGGTTAATATTTTGAAGTTCTGGCAGTCATTTTCTTATACGCGCCCCAGGGTTTAAAAACTCGCCCGATACGTCTCGTATCGGCCGAGAAGTATCGGTCTCGATGGTTGCCGAGTCACGATACGCCGAGATTTATCGGCCATTTATAAAAGGGGGAAAAATCGGCCGAGTTAAGCGAGTTGACTCGGGTATCGCCCAACTCGTTGCGATACGACCGATATGATCAACCGAGATTTTCTAATACTCACCTTGAAAACTGATTTTGAGTACGGATGAAGGAGATGAAAGGGATGAAGTTGTGGAGACTTGGAAGAAGATGAAAGATGGGGATTAAGGACATGTTAGGGAATCAACAACTCTTGTTTTTTTCCTTTTGATTAATAATTAATGTGATGAATGATGAGTTGGAATTGTATAAAGTAAAATAAAGGTGAGAGGAAATGTTTTTGGTAGATTTATGGTGACTGGTGAGAGTAATGGAGACGTGGAAGTTGTAGGTTTTGTTGTGTTGTGGGTGTCAAGTGTGCCACTTGTCAGTTTATGAGTGGAGTGATCAATGGGTGGGTCGGTAAAGTAACTTTTTTCAGTCTATTGTTTGGTTTATTCACTCCCATATTCATATGGAGCCATTAAAACGCCTACATACAGATACAACTTCAAAAAAAAGCTATTTTAATCACTATTTTTTTAATTATAGTAATTTAAAATGTTGTTTGTGAGATATTTAGTCATAATATAACATCAGAAATATAATGGATATTAAATATAACCAAAAAAACTTGTAAAACAAAAATCGACCGCGACGAGCGATTCATGATCCGCGTCAAGCGATTCAGACCGATTCCGCGACACCGCGACCGCGATCGCGACCGATACCGAGATTTAAAACCCTGACGCGCCCTTCAAAAGAACGTCCTTGTTATATCGATTAATCCACAATCAAAGGCGCTATTCGACAGAAAATTTATTGGAGAGCAGCTAATTTTTTCAGATTGTTCCCCAAGGTTTGTCCATTCAACTCATTATAAATTTATACGTATCTTACAAAGTTGATGAATCAGCTTACCTATTTCCCCTTGTATTCCTCCATGGTAACCGAGTACATTTTTTCAGTTCGTAACTGCTGCATTAATTAACTATTAAACGAAATCCTTCCTTTCGCAATTGAAATGTTTCTCAAATTGGGGAAATTTGGCTCATTCGTCTTCCCCTCCTATTTTCCTTTTATTTACTTCTCCAATCATATGGCAAATGTGTCGCCTCAAAATCACACATTTCTGTAACTATACCTGTATACAGGCTTGTTTCAGATTATAATATAAGATCGAGTTTGGATCTTATCCATTTTTCTAGAGGTCCCAAGTTTTGTCCCGGAAGTAGGCTGGAACGATCTAATAGTCATAACTCATAACTTCAAGCAACAAATGATGAGACAAAAGTATGGTATCGGAGGATTATATATTAAAGGTAGTGGCGGCCGGTTCCCACTCTACCAAAAAAACCTTGCAGTTACATAAAAATCTGTACTTGATCAAATACACTTTCTCACAAAAGGCAACATAATTTCCATTGACAAACTTAATTACACGAGTTGATCAAGATTTGAGAAGCGCATACCCACGCAAAACGATCCCTTTCCCCTTTCTTACAACTCAAGTACTCGATACGACTACAATTACACATATTTACAGCATACATACATACATACATACAAGAAAGGGGTTAAATACTCAGCAAGTCAACTACGCAGAAAAGAACCCATCAAGAGCAGCTCGACTCAATTGACTAGTAGGCTCTACACCTTGAAAATGCACCCTTGTTTCGTTAATCCACTTGACTTTCACTCCATAAAGCGGGCTCGATATCGTCGAGCCCGTTTCTGGAGGTACGTCATCAGCTACCTTCTTCTTTGACATCTTGATCCTCCTCTCATATTCTTCAGCAACTAACATTAAAATATCTGCCATTTTCTCACTTGGTTTTAAAACTTTTGTTATGTTTATTTGTGTCAATGTGTGAAGAATTAAGTAATTTTAGAATGAATATTTATAGTGAAACATAATGTTATGTCACCGACATCATGTGTTGGCATGTGTCACATTGTTTGTAATGTGAAATTTGTGGATTAGGTTTGGCCTACTGAAATGTCAACAATTCAATGTTCGGTGGCACTAAGTATTTTTATTTTATTATAATTGGTCTTCCTTGTGACGGGTTATCATTTGTGACGGATATTTTGTGAGATAAAATGGTAACAAAATGGGTTAGTGGAGAAAAGGGACCACATGAATAGTGTTGCAGAGAGAGAAAAAGTGGGTACTTTGTGAGGTAAAATGGTATCCGTCTTCAGCTTGTGACGGATATGTCATGTCTTCAATGAGAATTTGTGATTTTATTATGGGTTGATTGATTCTTTAGTTAGGTGGTTTTAGACAGTAGTTTTGGACAACACCACATTATTAGTATTCTGTTTCTAGTAACCTTTTTTAAGACAGTAATATCGGTCTTAAACTTAAAACGGATCAAGTACATACTACTTGTATATATAAAAAGTATATAGGACAAAATAATCTATTCATCCTATATACACAAGTGGTATTATACTTGATCCGTCTTAAATTTAAGTTAGATAATGTCATCTTAAATAAGAATTTGCGATTATTATTTTATTAGTACTTTTTTATGACCGAAAGGGAATATTCTATGGGACTTTGGGGGCATAACACATGCCTTGGTTTTCAATTTGGTTGTTTTGTCGTGCAAGGCATGACTATAGTATCTAGACTGTGAGGATCGTTATCCATTTGGATAATGCCTTCTCACGTTGATTTAATGTTACAGAGGCGTTAGTTAGGCTGAGTTGATTTAATGTTACCATCTTGAAACACTTGACACCCGAGAATAAAAGGATTACGCATCCTTTGGATTATTTTTAGTTATAGAAAGCAAATTTGAATATATCTGTATTGATTTGTACGCAGCTCACAGTAAGGTGCATGGTTTACAAATGTTCCCCATGTTTAGTTGCCTTTTTTTTTAATGCCTAATTTTTAATCTCCAATACAGAACACCGTCTAACTCTAAAACATGAACTCAGCCAAAACCATGATTTCCTTACATACAAGAGCAACCTCCTTGCAGGCCGTCTTGCTTCAGACAAATCATTTTGGTCTGAAATAATAAGATGAGATTTTGTAACCATTTTATGGCTAAACATGACCACTATTGAAAAACAAGTTACCATAAGGCGTAAGCTATAACACTAGCTGTACCATTGTGATTACATTTAACCATAAAATGGTCACATATGCGCGTCTGAAACTTTGGACGAAAAATGTCCGTCTAAAACAAGAATTTGCGACATTTTACCCAAACATCCTTCCATAACTTCGTTAATTAACTAACTACTCATATTTTACTTAGTGAGGGTGTGTACAAGTTTTAAAGGATATTTTCAAACCGTTTTACTGAACATCTCAATTGAATGATTATAGGCTTATAGCCAACGCATCTACAGTACATTTGTAAAATAAACGACGTGATCATAAAATAAACAATCCTACTAAATAATAGATACTCCCAATATACTCACATGAATTTTTACTCCCAACATATTAAAATATGAACATTTTGAGTTCAAAAGAGGCGCAAGTTTAGCATTACAAAGGACAAGATGGCAAACCAACCAATAAACAACCTGAAGAGGCGCAAGTTCAGTATTACGGAGGACATGGTGCCATGATGGTGAATCACGGCCTACTATAGACTCTCAGTCTCAACCACCATGCCGACCAGGTGACCACCTACAGAGATGGTGAAACAACCAAAAACACCCTGATGATGTAACATGCAAGGAAATGCTATAATAGAGGCTTATGAGAAAAAGGAACATACATCGGATGTACTACATCCAACTTTTTTATTTTTTGAGCATATATGTATTTTTTTTTGAGCTTATTGCCTCAAACTTTATTTGTTTTTGAGCATATGTATATTTCTTTGAGTATATTAAAGTTTATAAGTTAGATTTTAATATTTTTTCCGTCAAAACTCAAATTTAACTAAACTAATATATGTAATATTTTTGAGTTTTATTGTACTTCCTCCCATCCAGACCAAAGGTTACAGTTGCTTTTTGGCACTATTCATGGTCGTAGGGAATCTTTGATATTATTCTTAATCTATAAGACAAAATATAGTCATGTGAGATCTTGTTTGATTTATCATCATGAATGCTATAAGAATATCAAATTTTTATAATTTTTAATAATGTGTAACTAAAGATATGCACGTTACAAAACGTGTCTCGACAAGTGTGATAAAGCAACTGTAACCTTTGGTCTGGATGGGAGGAAGTAATTTTTTAGAGCTTAATTTTTAAGTGAATAAACTCAGAAACTTTATAGTAAAACTCAAAAACTTTAAAATAAAACTCAAAAACTTGATTAGAATACTCAAAAACTATAGAATTGGAGGTAATACATCAGATGTATAATCCTCTTACTGGAGGCTTATTGATTCAAGCATGAGTTATCAAGACACACGTTGCTGTCTCATGGCAACTCATCATCAGTTCACGGCTTTGTAAAACTTCTTTGCATTAGCATTATAACACTTCATCAGGTTACGGGCTGTACAATAACGTATCTAATGAAAACTATAATTGACCGCTGAATTCCCATAGAGATAGACTTGACTGTACAATCATAGATATATGTAAAGCTTCAACACCTGGAAGAGTATTGATGGGAAGACGAGATTTAACAAGATATCACTGTCACGATTACTACCTGATGCAACTCTGAAATCAGGGTTACAGAAGACCAAGAGTGTTAAGCTGCTCTACATGCTCTGCTGGGAGAGGCGGGGGAGTCCAACCAGAACCCGTCATCTTATCACCAACATCCTCGACCACATATTCCTGGAAATGCATAACAGCGGTTTCATTACAAGGACTGAATATTAAAACTTAGTACTACATTTTATCAGTTGGTCTTCTGTGACACGACCTTATAGTGTGAGACTAAGTGATCACCCAGAAGATATGGCGGAAAAGAATTATACTGAAACTTCTTTAAAATACATTTATCATTTTCATATACAGTACTACATATTAAACAACACAAAATCTCATTATAGACAGCACATATCCGTCTATAACTAAAGACGTCTATAACTAAAGACGGGTCAAATATCCGTCTATAGCAAGACTAGCTGATTAAACAAATGTTTAAAGAAGTAAAATGAAAAATACAAAATTTAAGATTTGAATGACTTCCAAACTAAAGTTGGACCAAATAAAATTCAAAGAATTGGACCAAATAATCTCTAGGAGCACAAGATCACAAGGTGACGTGTAAGTGTGTAACTGCATGAGATAATAATTAATCTGATTCATCAGGTAACAAGGGAGAACAGAAAACAATATTACTGAAATTCAGATCCAACACACGACCACTTCTTATGTATTAGAGCGCACAGTGACTGGGATGACAGATTTAATGTGATTCTACATTGCACTATATACTCCGTATTATTTATCCACAACAATGGGGGTGCAATGCAGTCTCCAGCATAACCCTGAAACCGACACTGGTAATATAGCTGAGGTGTAATAAAAGAAACTGTAGTCGAATGCTGATATATAAAGTTCATGTCCATGACAACATTATCCCAATGCCTCAATGGCTGCCTATATCGGGGTAGGGGGTTGGATATACACAACTTTATTACTTTGAGTGAAAACACAAGAAATTGTGTTCAAATGACCAACGATAGAATTGTGGAAAGAGGAGCAAGCATAACTCTACATTGGCAAAAGAAGCTGCAAATGTCACTTTTTCGGGTAAAACCCTCGACTCCTCGAGTGGTGGTACGCATGAAGTGCTTTCAAAATTTATTGTTGTCGAAATTGTCCTTGTGGTGACTCTTACACACACACACACACAAACAAACAAATAAAAATAAAGCAAAAAAAAAACACTGGAAAAAGTAGGATGGATCTTTCACCTTGGCTAGAATACGCTTTGCAAGAATGTGGTAATGTCGTTGCCAAATACGTTGACCAACCATCGTAGCCACAAGTACACTATAGAATATGCCTATCACTGCAAATAAAATCACTACAACCAAAGCCACTATAAAAACCAATGGTAGACCACTTTCCCCAGAATCTCTAAAACAGCTCCCACAGTCACAGCTCCCACAGTCACAGCTCCCACAGTCACCAGCTGCATCGGTACCACCTTCACAGCATCCTTCTCCACAGCACTCACATTGACCACCTGGAAAGGCACCACCATTGCTCCACAAATAATAATTGCCTGGGAAATAGATATTTGCACCTGCTCTACATGGACAAACAATAACAATAGCAGGACCTTGAGAATTCATTTCGATACAATAAATAGTAGAGAAGAGAAGAGGAAGGGGCAGCATCGCTTCACAAACAATAAGTTCCCGTGAAATGCCTATTTGCACATGCTCTACATGAACAAACAGTAACATTAGCAGAAGCACCTCGAGGCTTCATTTGGATACAATAATAGGAGAGAAGAGAAAGGGATCAAGGACAGGGAAAGGGAGTGTAGTGAAAGAGGGTATGGAGTGTTAGTGCTTCCTTCCATATCTTTCCTATGTAAGATGGATTTTAATTTGCATTGTTGGAAAGAAAAATAGATCCTTCCATTGCTCTCCAACCCAATTTACTAACCAAATAGGAGAACATAAATATGAAAGGGCGATTTCAAACTCTTCCTAAAGTGTCTTTTAAGCTCGACTAAAACCCTGATCATAGGGCTCAACTATTTGGCGATAGTGATAATATAAAACATGCAAGAACATTCAGGTAATACCTTGGGTAGCAGCAACAAAGACAAACTTCATTACAAGGTTGTGTCAGATCATTCTGCACACTTGTGTCGAAACAAGTTATGAAGCAACCAGAGAGCCCAAGCAAAGCGAAAAATAGAAGTGCACCTAAAGTCACCAAAAATTAAAACATAAGCACGTCAATTTATTCCGCAAACTAAGAATTTAATAGGTAGGCAACTAGTATAAAGAGGGGAGGGATACTTTTCTCACTTAAATAAGAAATGGAGGAAAAGGCTCAATATTCATTGGTTCTAGACTTACCTCGCTACTTGTAAGAGCCCTTGAGGCATTGGGGTAATGTTTATGTTCATGAAAATATAAGAAATCGAGTTACTAAAATAGTAAGATTGCATGGTTAAAACATACTATTGCATGGTTAAAACGTCTTCACTAAATTGAACACAGCTACCATTGTTTACACACACTCATTTTCTGAAAATATGAAACCAAATTCCTCCCTAAAAGTGCTACTACTATCTATATACGAATAAACTAAAACTTTAACACTCTACAAACATAGTAGCAAATAAACTAAAACTCTACAATGGATAAGAGAGCTTACCACACAGATAGTAGAAGCTCATAATGTTTTTGAAAATCCAATAATGTTGTAGCCAAAATTCTCGATAGCCATCACCCACATACACTAGATATGCCAGTGAGATAATGACCTAGACAAGGCATGAATTATAAAACAATGAAATTGAGAGAAAGAGAGAGAGAGAGAGAAGATGAGGAAGAGCAATAAGCAAGAAGAACATACAAGCTGTACAATTAGAAATATGAATATGATGTCCCTCGTCACAAAAAACCGAAATTTCAATGTACGCCATTTTTTGTCAGGGAGAGCATGAACTGTCAAATAATAGGGAGCCTCGCAAGTCATGCAGTGGGCAAATGCAAATCCTTCCTGAAAAAAGCAAAGATACAGATAAAGGAACATTTTTGCTACTATAAAAAAAGAGGTAGCATGCCACCAGTCTCAGACACATTCCTAGTTCTAAATAACTGCACGGTACAGATTTACAAATGAGAAAAGATTATTAATCCCATCTCCTCTCACCACAGATCTGAAAGCTCAATAAACCAAGCCACATATATTGATATACATCTGGCAGGAAAAAAAATCCGAAGTATTTCAAAAGGAATCAGTCATGCACTTCAAGTCAGTCTGTACAAAGCTGAAGCAAGTAATCCACCTCTATGGTTTCCAACTGTCAAAGTGTCAATCTCCGTTGACACCAATGCTTCCCTTAGTTTGGGATATCATGAGGTCCACATTGCAAAGTTTAAGAAGCACACTAGCCTCGTGAGTCGTAAGGGAAAACCTATCTTTATTAAGGTTATGAATTTCTCATTCTTCAAATTGGTGTATAGTTACTGCTGGTGGCGGAGCCAGGATTTGGAGTCAGCAGGAACAAACAAGTAATAATATTGGGTAACCTCAAAAAAAAATTGAAAATTTTAACTAAAGATTTTGAAATTTTCCTACGCTCCACCACTGGTGCTTGCTGCAGCATGTTGCAGTTGAAGCAGTTTTTTTGTTATATAGATACCTAGATGAAGTATGTAGTAGATAAAAAAACATCATCATCGTTTTTCACTATCACCATTAGTGGCAATAAGTATTACTTCCTCCGTCCCACGAAAATCAATCACTTTTGAGCGAGGCTCATACTTGTGGAAATAAGGGAAAGTATTTACAATGCCCCTTTATATACTTGATATAAATGTGTACATAATCAGCTTTAAATAGAGCTAAGTGAATAGACTAGAGAGCTAGTTTATGGCTTTATGCAGATGATAGAACTAGAAGTGTTTCAATAAGTTTCTTTCTTTCTTTATTTCCATTTTCGGATTTCTTTCCTTCCATTTCAAGTGGAGCGAACTATTAATTGTTCTTTGATTTCAGATCACAATTTCTTATGATGAATCTTGTTATCCACTCAAATTGTTTAGGGACGAATGTGTTGTTGTTGCTGTTCATGTTACTTCAATTGTCGCTAACTCGCTATATCTATACATTAATCTTGTTATCCGACTCACTATGGACTAAAGTGTCGTTTAGTCTCAAAAGTCATCGTTGTTGTATGAATCTTTCAAGCTATTCTAACCCCAAACTAATTACCGAGATTAAAAGGGTGCAATACTACTAGACGATGGCTCTTCCTAGCTAACCCCAAGCAACTTTCGAGACAAAAACATTGTTGTAGAACTTCTACAGTTACACGTTTACAAAAATAGAAAACACCAAACACACAACGCTACTCAAACTTGTATCTACACAAAATCACCTGCAACAATTATTCATAGACGACTTTCCAGTTCTTTCCCTAGAAACATGTTACTCCAACTCTTCTTATTCCCTCCCAAACCTGTGTTCAACAGTCGACACTTAAACACTTCATTTAAAGCCAGAATATGCATATTTTTGGGAAAACTAGCCGTGTCGGAAATTTCTAAACGAGTCCGAGTAACATAACCTATAAATAATTATAACTCAATTTAAAAAAAGAATCAAAAATACCTTGACAGAACGCCAATGATCCAAACACTCTCTATGCACAAATTTAGATGATCCTTTACATTTACACGGCGCAATAAAATCTGTACCTGCAATCAACAATCGATAAATTCTTAAACCTAGAATTCAAGAAGCAAAATTCGAGAACGAAGAAAAAAAGTCGATACCGTCGGATTCGAGACAAATACGACACTGTATATAAGAGGAAGAAGCTTCAAGGTCAATGAGATTAGGTTTGATCATAGGAGATGGCGGAATTAATGGCGTTGTATTACTGAAGTCCGCCATTGATGATAATACAAGTTTTTAGAATTTGTGTATTTCTTTTTTTTTTTTACTACGAATTTCGCCAAACTCAAAGTCAGTCGTCTCAGACGACTCGTCTGTAGACTATGTACTACGAGCCTACGAATACTAGTCAATCGCGCCACCACATCTACTACTTTTGCGGTTAATATTGAAATAAAGGGATATTTTATGGTGTAATTTCGAGTTTTTTGGTTTTTTATATTGTACTTTTTTTTTTTAATGACGAGGGGTTTAATCCCCCGGCACATGTAATACCCTGCAAATCACGTGTGCCAGGTAAGACATCTCTTAAGATGACCGGTAATCGCAGCACTCCCATATAGGTAGTGGAACCCGTGACCTCTCAATTCGTTGCCAATTTGCAATGTTTTGAGGCACTCTCGCGCCCCACTACACTCTTACATTTTTTATATTCTACATTATGCCCATAAACTTCTCAGTTATTTCTCTATCATGACTTTCTTTAACTCTCCGTTAACTTTATCACTATCAAACAACCGTAATCATTAACAATTGAAATGCACAATTAGTAAACATGTGAGACCATCTATATTCATGAAGACTCAACACCAACTTACCATTAAACCAAGACATATTAGGACAACCACCTAATTAATAACTCCAAAATTAAACTACATGAGACGGCATACGACAACAACCCATGTTAGACGCCATGTAGAAACTTAGGACAAACAAACTCGATGTAACCACAACCAAACCAAACAACCCTCAGAGCGTATAACGAACTGCCTCTGACTAATGGAGCGTATAACGAACTGCCTCCAACCACTAGAGCGTATAACGAACTGCCCCTAGCAACAAACACAGTGTATAGAATGAACGCCGTTAGAGCGTATAACGAACTGCCTCTAACCACTAGAGCGTATAACAAACTGCCTCTAGATATGGAGCGTATAACGAACTGCCTCCATAATCGGTATGGACCGTATAACGAACTGCATCCATTGTGGACCGTAAAACGAACTGCATCCACACTATGTGTAGCGTATAACCACTACCTACATGGCTACATGCCTAAGACCTGGCCAGACCTCTCGGTGAAACACATAGCGTATAACGAACTGCCTCTGCTACACCGAACGACACTCGGGGAACAGAGCGTATAACGAACTGCCTCTGCTACCCCCCGACCATAGACCATAAGAATCCCCGAAGGGTAGTGTTTGTTCATTCCGATAGTATATAACTGATACTATCGTCATCTATACAACCAACAAATAACAAGTACACAGTATAACCGACAGCACCAACAATGCATGAACAAACATCACGACTCGACTCTTAGAATAGTGTAACTGACTATACCACTTATCATATGAATAGAGTAACCAAAGACATAAGCTAATATAATGTTATACTATAACTGGATATAACTCTACATATGAAGCAATTACTAATGATCAATGTTATAGTAACCTTAACCATAACATGAACTTTAGATGTGATGCTATACTAACCTCGACTATAACTTCCACAAATACCCTTGAAGTTATAGTAACCTCAACCATAACCTTGACACGAAACTCGAAGTTATACTAGCGTCAACCATAACCTTGAGCCATAATCCCAGGGTTACATTAGTCTCAGCTATAACCTTGACTCGCACTTCAATGTTATATTAGGTTCAGCTATAACCTTGAATTCATATTTCCAAGGTTATAACTCAAACAGCCATAACTTTGAGTAACAACCCAAAGTTGTACTAACTTCAGCTATAACACTTGAATCATCATCAAGGTTATACTAGCTTTAGCTATAACTTTGAAGAGCACTCTTGGCCACCTATCATGTCGCTATTAGGGTTTATTCGTAAACCCTAATTACGCTCATGACACCCATAATAAACACATAAACAACATATGCCATGTAATTAATGCATAAAAACGTATACAACCATGCGAAACATATTTAATCATGATAACAAATAATCAAACATGTACCAATCATGTAAAACAATCATTAAATCATATTAATTACATTAATTGGCATAAACACAATTAAAAGAGAAATAACTAGTTACCTTTTTAGCAATTAATAAAAACCTCCATAAAGAAAACGACCAACAAAGCCTTGTCTCAACACGTGTCAACATCCCACAAATCAACTTAAGGAATATTCGAATCCAAATTCGTGAAAGCACCAAAAAAATACTCTTTTTCTTCTTTACCCATTAAAATAAGAGACCATAAAGGTAGGTCTAAAGGTCTATACAAATAATTCCCATAAAATTATTTGGAGAATAATATGTTGTAAATATAAGAGTAAGGATTATGAAAATATAATTTGTGTATGAGTTTGAGAGAAGGAAAGAAATTCAACAATGGAGTCAATGAGAGAAAAGAAGAACAAAAGACAGAAAGAGAGGAGGAGAGGCGTGTGTAAGAAATTGCACGCACCAAATAAAAGAGTTGACCTAGTTGCTTGCTAGGTTAAATTCTATTTATAAGGGAATTAACTAATGGGCTTTGAGTCCATTAGTTCATATAATGAATTATCTGATTAGAAAACGGATTAGACCACATTAAAACGTAAGAAGAGCTTATTATAGAAAAGTAATTATTAAATTAAAATAGTCAAATCTTGCCCGGACATTTTAACCCTTCTAAACGTAGATTAAAACGAGAAATAATAAAATATAGAACGAAGACGATAAATATAATATTTCCAAAATACATTATTAAATTGCGAAATAATCAATTTAATAAAATACTTTTATTATAAAATACGGGGTGTTACAATCCACCCCCTAAAAAGAAGTTCCGTCCTCGAAAATTGAATTTCAAAGATAAGAACAAAAGACGGTAAGAATTACAAGTGATCATCAACCAAAGGTCATCTCGGAATCCTAAGCGATGCTCACTCTGATCCATATCAACGCTCAAACATAGAGAGATATCTTAAATCCTCAATGTTATTATCAACTTCCCATACTCTACAACCTCAAAGTCATATCGCATACTCCAACCATCGCAACCCAAAATAATTATTAAGCCAACATCTAGTCCTTATATTTCAAACACTCATCCAACTACCATTAACCATCATTAAACAACATATACGACCTCTCAAAAACTGTATGAACTTATTACTATTACTCCAAATCAACATAACCTTTAACAAATACTCCAATTCTAATTTACCATTCACCACAAGATATGACTTTAACTAAAGCCTCAAACAGATAAATCTCAAAACAAAGAACCATCCTTCAAATGAGAAAACTCTTTCACTCACGAGCACCATTACAATCACTCCTACTCTAATATCCTCAAAGTGAGTAGTACTTACTACCATTCACAACTCTTAAGCTCAAAAGACTTTAATAAATCTCGATGATTCTCGATATACATCTGGTATCCAAAGTCATCAAACTCAAACATCAAACTCTACTAAACTGTCAAAATCTTATTCAACCTCAAACTCATGGCAACATCATCAGTCACACTCGCGAGACTTAATTATTTCCTTTGAACATTCATGATCACGACATTCCTAAGCACCCAAGGAACCATGCAACTTTACTTGAGCTAGTACCTATTGTACCACAACACACTTGTCATCAATAACGCATTTCCATCAAAGTATAAAAATATCACCATACAACTCTCATCACTTGTGCTCATAAAATCACCAAACTTATAACCTCAATTTCTAATCTCAGTATAAGACCTTTAATATCCTTCTCCAAAACTCTATATGTTATCCCAATTCACACTCGCATATAACCATGTTACTAAGTTCTCAACCTCAAATAACCAAACATCAAACTCAAGGTTTCTAACATCGCTCGTAAAAGGATCCAAGCGTCCACTACGAGATGATCACAAGTAGCTCTAAAGAGATTCCAAACGTTTTCAAGTTACCATGAAAGAATAAATAACTTGCAAACTAAAACAAAACATTTTCGTGCAATACCACAAGACAAAAGAACACATTCTTTTCGGAAGTAAAAGCTTAGAGAGAAACCAATGTGAAAAGGGTAATTACAAAAGTCAGAGAAGAAGAAAACCGGAGTTGAAATAAAGAACAAATAGAGAGCAACGATAGATGAAACAACAGAGGACAAAGATAAAAGAAACCTTTGGCCCGAAGGCTCTAATAGAATAGATGTGGTTAACACGTGCAAGGATTACAAGAATAGACGACTCAAAAACAATTCTATTTTCTCGAAGACACGACACCTTAAAACAAGATAAACAAAGCACGATAACCAGAGTCTTACAATTCTCGTACAATCATCACTTAAGGTAACAACGTCTCGTAGCATCCTTTCATCATATCTCCATAATACCTCAGAATCAACAAATCTATGTATAATTGCCTTTTATACGATCATTACATTCCTCATATTATCAACTCTCGAGATCATAAACTCTCACAACCATCAACTCTCAAGTTCGTCCACTATCAAGAACTCCATCTAATCAAACTTAATGAATCAATCCATAGCAAACTCTATATCCTCAAAAGATGGACACCACAATTCATTGAAATCATCGTCAACATGGCCGTTCACTAAGTCAACGCTAGAACACTTTAACATTAACATCTCACAAGTCCATAAATTATAGTTTTCCTCTCTCTCAATCAATCCTTTAAAAGGTACGATCAGTAAATAACTCCTCAAATATGTTATTCCAGTTAAAGACAAGCATAGTCTCCAAAATTCCCAACGTGCTCAATCTAAACTCCACAATAACATTCAATTCATTTCCATCATCCTACTCTCGATCCTTAAATTCACTTAACACAAAACAAAAACCAACAATTCTAACCATTAAGAGCATAAGCCACAATCATACATCTTATGGCACAAATCATCACCCTCTATCATCAATAAGGTTTTCCTCAAATACGTAAAAGAACTTAACACCTATAATCCCAAAGGAAACGTCGTCAAAACAACCTATATTCCCAAGGTAAACTTCCTCGTTGCCAAACTCATAATAATAAATGCTCATTTATTTCATACTTGAACATCCAATAACAACCAGCAATCCTAATTTGTTGCCTCAAGACACCACAAGGAAATCAACCTTGAAATCACCTCAAACGAGGACAACACCACCAAAAGATCCAAAAGGATGAAAGTACGATAAGAGTAAAGCTCAGGTTACCAAGGAGTAAAAGTTTTGACCGACATATAACTAAAATGTATGACACATAAAATGGAAAGGACATTTTTCAAAATCGACTACCTTTCAAATCAACAAAACATGCTCGAAAAAGTCATACATGGAGAACACATTCAATGCGATTAATAACGATAAAAATTAAAGCATAAACGAACAAATACACGAACAAAACATTTGACACAATTAATAACATTATGAAACGTTAAGGCATAAACAAACAAATACATGGACAAAACATATAATACAATTAATGATGATATGAAACATTAAGACACAAACAAACAAGTACGTGAATAACACATGTAATACAATTAACAACGATGTGAAATATTAAGGCATAAACAAACAAGTCCTTAATTGTTTCTACCCCTTTTACTCTCACTCATTAACTAGGTCATTTATTTTAGTCATCAACTAAGCGAGAGTTGGGAGCATGTTCGCTCTGATACCAACTGTAACAACCCGGATTATAAACCAAAGGAAAAACATAATATAAAGTAAATATCAGAGTACGATACTGATAAAAGGGTCAAGGTGGCGGAAACACCTGACCAATCCGGTTCGTTACTAAATCCAAAACAACTAATACATTATTCCAAGGTTCTTAAAACTGGAAACAAACTCCTAAACAAT
This sequence comes from Silene latifolia, assembly GCF_048544455.1. Classification (NCBI taxonomy): domain Eukaryota; kingdom Viridiplantae; phylum Streptophyta; class Magnoliopsida; order Caryophyllales; family Caryophyllaceae; genus Silene; species Silene latifolia. The sequence continues at coordinate 176,309,487 of NC_133527.1, read as the reverse complement.
TTATTCATCTCGTCGCACAGCACTTCCCCAGCAAGATATCATCCAAACAACAAACATCCGAACAACCTGAGAAGGGGGTCGATAATCAGTCGGGGGTAACTAGATGCTCTCCCAGTCATGTTTACAACAATTGAATATAACCAATAATCATTAACAATTGAAATGCACAATTAGTAAACATGTGAGACCATCTATACTCGTGAAGACTCAACACCAACTTACCATTAAACCAAGACATATTAGTACAAACACCTAATTAATAACTCCAAAATTAAACTACATGAGACGGCATACGACAACAACCCATGTTAGACGCCATGTAGAAACTTAGGACAAACAAACTCGATGTAACCATAACCAAACCAAACAACCCTCAGAGCGTATAACGGACTGCCTCTGACTAATGGAGCGTATAACGAACTGCCTCCAACCTCTAGAGCGTATAACGAACTGCCCCTAGCAACAAACACAGTGTATAGAATGAACACCGTTATAGCGTATAACGAACTGCCTCTAACCACTAGAGCGTATAACAAACTTCTTCTAGATATGGAGCGTATAACGAACTGCCTCCATAATCGGTATGGACCGTATAACGAACTGCATCCATTGTGGACCGTAAAACGAACTGCATCCACACTATGTGTAGCGTATAACCACTACCTACATGGCTACATGCCTAAGACCTGGCCAGACCTCTCGGTGAAACACATAGCGTATAACGAACTGCCTCTGCTACACCGAACAACACTCGGGGAACAGAGCGTATAACGAACTGCCTCTGCTACCCCCCCGACCATAGACCATAAGAATCCCCGAAGGGTAGCGTTTGTTCATTCCGATAGTATATAACTGATACTATCGTCATCTATACAACCAGCCAAATAACAAGTATACAGTATAACCGACAACACCAACAATGCATGAACAAACATCACGACTCGACTCTTAGAATAGTGTAACTGACTATACCACTTATCATATGAATAGAGTAACCAAATACATAAGCTAATATAATGTTATACTATAACTGGATATAACTCTACATATGAAGCAATTACTAATGATCAATGTTATAGTAACCTTAACCATAACATGAACTTTAGATGTGAGGCTATACTAACCTCGACTATAACTTCCACAAATACCCTTGAAGTTATAGTAACCTCAACCATAACCTTGACACGAAACTCGAAGTTATACTAGCGTCAACCATAACCTTGAGCCATAATCCCAGGGTTACATTAGTCTCAGCTATAACCTTGACTCGCACTTCAATGTTATATTAGGTTCAGCTATAACCTTGAATTCATATTTCCAAGGTTATAACTCAAACAGCCATAACTTAGAGAAACAACGCAAAGTTGTACTAACTTCAGCTATAACACTTGAATCATAATCAAGGTTATACTAGCCTTAGCTATAACTTTGAAGAGCACTCTTGGCCGCCTATCATGCCGCCATTAGGGTTTATTCGTAAACCCTAATTACGCTCATGACACCCATAATAAACACATAAACAACATATGACATGTAATTAATGCATAAAAACGTATACAACCATGCGAAACATATTTAATCATGATAACAAATAATCAAACATGTACCAATCATGTAAAACAATCATTAAATCATATTAATTACATTAATTGGCATAAACACAATTAAAAGAGAAATACCTAGTTACCTTTTTAGCAATTAATAAAAGCCTCCATAAAGAAAACGACCAACAAAGCCTTGTCTCAACACGTGTCAACATCCCACAAATCAACTTAAGGAATATTCGAATCCAAATTCGTGTAAGCACCATAAAAATACTCCTTTTCTTCTTTACCCATTAAAATAAGAGACCATAAATGTAGGTCTAAAGGTCTATACAAATAATTCTCATAAAATTATTTGGAGAAGAATATGTTGTAAAGATAAGAGTAAGGATTATGAAAATATAATTTGTGTATGAGTTTGAGAGAAGGAAAGAAATTCAACAATGGAGTCAATGAGAGAAAAGAAGAACAAAAGACAGAAAGAGAGGAGGAGAGGCGTGCGTATGAAAGCTCACGCACCAAATAAAAGAGTTGACCTAGTTGCTTGCTAAGTTAAATTCTATTTATAAGGGAATTAACTAATGGGCTTTGAGTCCATTAGCTCATACAATGAATTATCTGATTAGAAAACGGATTGGACCACATTAAAACGTAAGGAGAGCTTATTATAGAAAAGTAATATTAAATTAAAATAGTCAAATCTTGCCCGGACATTTTAACCCTTCCAAAAGTAGATTAAAACGAGAAATAATAAAATATAGAACGAAGACGATAAATATAATATTTTCAAAATACATTATTAAATTGCGAAATAATCAATTTAATAAAATACTTTTATTATAAAATATTATTATAAAATACAGGGTGTTACAAATATTGCCAAGGTAGATGTGATATCAATATGTTTGAGCCCAAGCAGTCGTGTTCAAATGCCTGGCGGGAAATCGTTGATGCTGTTGACACGACGAGAAAAGGAATAAATTCATCGATTGGAAATGGGAAAAACACGAGTTTTTGAAATCAGTGTTGGGGGTGGAATCGTTTATTGGTTGATATGTCACCGATTGAAACACCACATGAAATTCTACAATACAAAGTGGAGGAGATGTGGGACGAGAACACGGGATAGAAGTGGGAGCTATTTGCCGAGTTTTTGCCTAATGAAATTTTGCAAAAAATTGCTTCCTATGAAGTGGTGAATAATATTGATGATAACGACACACTCTACTGTAGGGATGCAATGGATCGGGTCGGGTAAAACCTCATCTGTCATCCATCCGTCCTTTTAAAATCTCATCCAAACCGTCTGTGATCCGTGAAATATATCATCCATCATCCATCATTCATGGAAACGGGTGGATCGGGTGATAAACGGGTGTTGTGTATTTATATGTTTCAAGTTTAAAAAAAAATGATGATTTTTTATTCCCTACAAAAATAAAGTTAGATTAATATTTTAGTTTAACTTTGTAGTGGGTAGGTTAACAAAATATCTATATTGAGAGTATTAAAATATGAAATTTTGAATATTTTATATCTTAATTATGTGTTATATGTCAAAAACATTAAATAAAAAGTAATAAATTCGGGTGATGGATGGATGGCTGGTGAAATTTCTTCATCCAACCCATCCGTCATCCGTCATCCATCCATCATCCATTTAAATTGGGTTTTCATCCATCGGATGGATCGGATTTCGATCAGATGCGGGTGACAGTGACATTCCTACTCTACTGGCTCCTACATCATCGAGCAGATTTACAATTAAGTCGGCAATAAGAGTAATTCGGAATGAGACCAATGTAGAAATCGAGAGCTTCTGAAAATTACCGTGGAGAACAGGGTTACCTCGGCGTATCCGGTTATTTTTGTGGCTGCTACAACATGATAGAACTATGTCGAATGTCAACCGAGCAAGAAGAGGTCTTGTAGACGACCCAACGTGCGCTAGTTGTGAACTGGAGGATGAAACGTCTCTTTATTTGCTAAGGGATTGTAGTGAAGCACGGAAGTATGAAGTCTTTTTACATCCTCTTTATCAAGTAAATTTTTCGAATTACCCTCGCTATGTCAATATTAATGGGTTATTGCGAATTTATGAGTTCCAAAATCAAGGGGCATGGATACTTAGGCCAACATGTTTTCAAATTGTGGTGCGGTGGATTCGGAGATGGTGAAATTGTAGGAGCTTTGATAGGACGATGGATATCCCACAAAATATTTTCACATTCTTAATGCAAAGGACATAGGAAGTGCGAAACGCGAAAGACTCTCTTGAATTGTTAGCAGAACCGGGCAGGTTTAAGTATGATGTGTTCATTTTATATATACTTTTACCCCTCATTTTATCCCGGATTTGATTGCATATCATACTTTAATTAGTATATTTGTGAGCTAATCTTGTGTTCTAGGTGTATTGTTTGTATTTGTTACATTTTGTAGAAATCTAAGCATTTAGAGGCTTTTTTCTATCACATTAACAAGCACCAAGTTCATTAAACTAAGTGGAAATAAGATGGACCAAGCATGACCATGGAAGATGTGTTTCGAAGCCCGATGAGGAAAGTACGGAGCAATGGATTGATAAATGCATATGATCTTACAAAAGAGCCCAAAAGAAGTCCAAATTTATGTAGATAATTCCAAGCTTAGGATACTTCTTTGGATGCTCTTAGGAAGAATTATGAAGCATTAAACGGAGGCATTAGAGGACATTTATCGCACACTTAGGATTCCTCAAGCAATTAATCAAGAATTGAAGACAAAAATACCCGGATTGCTATGGCCCTGATCGGGGCTAGCAACCCCGATCGGGGTTCGCTCCATCTTGGCCTTTTACGTTTCCTACTTCATTTCCTATATAAAGGGTGTAGACTTCAACACCCTTACATATCTTCTTACACACATTTTTCCTCGCATTTTCATATATGTTTTAGTCTTAGTTTTAGAACAAAATGTAGGTTAGATTCCCTTTATGGTATGTTTGGGAACCTTGAATTGGAATTGAATTCCGTAATTAAGATATTTCAAGTGTTTGGGAGCCCCAGAATTTGGAATTGGAATTGACTCAATTCCTTATCAATTTCAAGCTAGTTAAAATTTGGGGTTCTCAAATACCTACCATATGGCAGTCATTTCAATTTCATCACTTCTTACGTTTTATTTTGTGACGCAAATTTCATCAAAATATTTTTATTTAAGATATTTTTTCCGATCGCAAATATTTTTCGGTACAATATTTAATTTTTTCAAATATAAAACATCCAATGACCTCGACCCATATCCGTGTCGCCCAAGTTCAATTCCAATTCCATGGGTTTCCCAAACACAATTTTGGAATTGGATTTGGAATTGAATACAAACATTTGCATTTCTACAATTGAAATCATGAAAATTTGAAATCAATTCCGTGTTTCCGAACACTACCTTATGTTATTTACATTTCCTTTAACATTTCAATATTGTATTACAATTTATATTCAAGCATTGTTCTTCAATTCCATTTCCATTTCCATTGTTGAGGTAATTTATTTCTAGTATTATTTCCTTATCATTATGTTTATCATTTTGTTCATCATTAGCTTAATTTACATAATGCAAGAGTAATATATCCTGTCTAGGGGATAAAGGAAACCATGCTAAATAACTACTCACATGTGTTAAAATGAGATGTCACGATATTAAAATAGTTTATATAACATGTTTGCATTATATTGTTTAATCTTTGGTTGCCGTAATCGTAGATTAAGTTTGTTAATTCATTTTATAAGTCGAGAGGTACAAACTTGAATTAGACTAAACATGTGTAGTAGGACAACCTAGTCATAGACGAGAGTTTCTCTAGGTCTCGGTTTATGGTTGACATTAATATCGATAGGTGGGTGTCTCTAAGCCTAAATAATTTATCATTATCAATGCATTTCTAAAATAACATGACTAATTAGTAATTTGCATGCGTGACCCGATTTTCCTAGACGCTTTCTTTATTATTGTTTTCATTTTGTTTGCATAACCAACCAACCAACAACCGATAAACCGACCTCGATAGAATTTAATCCATAGCAACTTGTTTAGAAAACTCTTGTCTCCTTGTGGTTCGACCCCTATTACTACATTTATTTGTGTTTAGGGAATTTATCTTTACATAGGTGTGCGATAGCCTACCAGGAAATATTTGTGAGATGAGTTGCACCACCAGAAGGGTGGATAGTACTTAATATTAATGGGGCCTAAAAAGGAAATTCGAGTCGATCGGGGGCAGGTGGCATTTTACGAGACACATCAGAGAATATTCTACTTGCATTCATCGAGAGGTTAGGCATGGAACCTGTCACTAGAACAAGGTTGATGGCTTTGAAGCGTGGTCTAATGATTGCGAAGGATCGGAGAGGCTTTTTAGTCCGTGTGTGGTTGAGACTATGTTAAAGGAGAAAGAGGAGCTACCGTCTGCACGTGCTCACTTAGTGCAGATGTGTAAGTGTTTCCTAAATGCTCATCCATGGAACATTGAGATTCATCATATTTACCGTGAAGCGAATAGATGTGCGGTTTGGTTAGCAAATGTGGGAGTTGATCAAGCTCAACAAGTGGTCGTGTGGGAACCAGTTGATGTACCGAGTCTTTTATTTTCTTTGATGAAACAAGACATTTGAGGAGCGTCGAGCCCGAGGATTGTCCCGGTCAATAAGCCGTAGTTTGTTTTCGTATTTTTATTGTTTGGTTTAGTTTTCGCTCTTTCTTTCGTTATGGATTAACCCCTTCTTGTAACAAAAAAAAAGAATTATTTTAGAAAACTGGTATGTAAAAGGAAGTGATTTTAAATTAACTCTTACTATTATTACTTTCACCCCATATCATGATAGCTAATTTTTACGGTTATATCATTCACGTTAATTTTATCAAAATCATATTATAAAAATTAAGATATCCTTTTATAAATCGAATTGTTAGCTAATCTGTCATACTTTCTTCATTTTTCCTACTGTTACTTTCATTACATTTGTTGTGACTACTGTTATTTTCACTACTCATACCGTCATTTTTTTTTTCACTACTCCTGCATTTGATAATGTTAATTTCACTATTCCCGTTGTTGTTACTATTACTTTCATCACTCCCGCTCATATGAGTTATTACTATCATATTTGCTAGATTCAATATTACTACAATTATTTTATCAAATTTAATTTTAAATCAGTTGATTATCTAATTTTATGAAATATACGGATAATGGGATATTATATCTTTTGAAACAATCCTGGTTTTTTTTTACTTTACATAGTTTCCAAAACATAACTTACTTATACATTAAACTATTAACACCATTGCACATCTAATAAACTATATAGCATAATAAAATTGTAGAATTATCAACTTACATTTAAGTCTACTGGTTTCCGGATTATATATAGTACTAGTATTGGTGCCCGCCTTACCCGAGTACTCTATTTAGGATTAAAATTTATTTTTAATTAATTAAACTACTTTAAAGTTGCATAACTCATAAATTTATCATTAATATATTTTTCAATGAGATATCTTAAAATTAAGATGAAATAAATTATGAGACAAATTCACTACTCACGCTATTAATATTTTACTTAAATCGACGAGTTAACTAATTGTTCATATATACTTTCTTTTGTTGTTAGTATTGCTACTTTTATTATATTTGTTAACTAATGATACTTTCACTACCCCGCCATAATTATTATTATTTTCACTACGACCGCATTAATATTGATAATTTCATTACTATCGTTGCTACTTCTATTCTTTCACTACTCCCGTTGCTAATATTGTTACTTTGACTATACAAATGAGTGATTATTATCATATTATTATATCCAATGTTACTACAACTCTTTTCACTACTAACAGAATTATTTTTACTACTCCTCATGTTGTTACTAGTGCTAGTTTTATTACTCCTGCTGCTATTACAATTACTTTATTTACTCATATTGCTATGGTTATCGTATTTTTTTTTTTAAATTATGAATAAAAAATGTATCAATTAAATTATGAGATATTTTCACTACTTTTACCGTTATTAATCTTATTTTCAATATTCCCGTATTGCATGACAACTCTTCCCGTATCATTTTCTATATTATTCGTACCTTTCTTTTATTAATTATATATTAATATGACTCTTTTGTTTGGTACATTTTTTCTTCACAGTCGTACGTGTTGGAGCACGATTATTACGCATGAGCTATTGGCCTAAAGCCAAAATTTGGGCCTACGAGACCTCCACAATGGTCCAAATGATTCAAAGCAGAACACTCAACTGCTAAGGTAGGCTTGATCCCGAGATAGGCCGAGGCCTCGGGACCGAAGTCCAGTCTAAGCCGAGGGTGAAATCCAATCATGGTTCATTTCCAGGATTATCGGTCCATGCCAGATCAACAGTACGGCCAGAGCCATGTGGAACCCCGACGTGAGTCCCTTCGGTTCGTACGAAGTTGTCTCCAAAAATAGTTTCACAATTCGCCTCCAAAGTTATCAAATCCCTAATTCTCTAAGCACTTTCTCTCAATACAATTAGCAGACTAAGGAAATCTCTTCACACAAGACCTTGTCGGCCCCGAGGTAAGGAAAAAAGATTAAGATTTATGCATCGGAGAGGCTCTCCTCGGAACTCCCTCAGGCTAGGTTTGTTTCTTGTTTATAGAATGCAATCGGGAGGAAATAAAACAAGTTTAAAGACCTCAAGTCCAAGGATTCAAGAAGACTTAGCGTCAGATCGTGCTTAGTCAACAACAAAACATGTTTTAGTCTTGTGTAGTTTGTATAAAGAATTCAATACTTTTTTACTCGAAATAGTATTTATTTTATCATAGATTGTAACAATTTATACTAGTATACCATTATATATAATACGTACCTATTGTATTATCTACGGTACCATTTTTAATTCAAATTGTAATACGTCTTTCAATAAATTTATTGAGAGACCGTCTCTCACGAGACCTACTAATCTTTCTAATAAATCATTTTATGCGAAAAAACTCTCAATGTCCATAACTTTTGCTTATGAGTTCAAAAAACAATAATATCTTTTCTATTTCGATTATCTTAACCATAACTTTGGTTTGGAAAAAAAAATCACTACCTCGTATTTCTAAACACGCAACTGAAAATTAAATCCCGTTAAAAGTTTTTATAAGGACAAAACTTTGACTAATCATAACTATCAACTACGAGGTAAAAATGATTCAAAATTTTTCTAAGTTCACACAACCTTGACGAGGTATTTTGTTCGGAAAAAAATAATATCATTTTCTGAATTCCAAACCAAGAGTTTACCACTGGTCAAAGTATTTTTCCAAAGTAAGAGGGGGACAAACTAAAAATGTCATCTTAGCCACAATCAATAATAAACAAGGCAACTCATAAGCATAATCATTTAGTGGAAAACCAAGTTGAAAAACGATGACTAAAAACCTGTTTTATACAATGAGTATACCAGTTGATCTTTTTTAAAGTCAGACGAACATAGTTGTCATAAGTTTAAAACCGGCCAAATTGTACACCATTCTGTCTTAAGTTTAGAAAGATGAGACAAGTTTTCTGCTAATCCTAAAAGCATTATGATCATGTTGTATATTTTATTTGACTCGTTTTAAGTTTAAGATGAATTTTCATCATAAACAAGAATGTGTGAAGAGCATACACATACAATTGCATTGCTAAAATCTTGATTCATGCATGTTATAGCACAAATAGGATTATACATCTAGTTGTACCATAAGCAGTGTACAACCAAGTTATAAGAATCCGAGCTTATATGTATTTTTTCTGAGCTAATTCAAAGTTCATGATTTTAATGTGTAAATGGATGAGTTGAATACTTTCTAATAAAGCTCATATTATTTAACATACAGCTCGAATACTTTATTACAAAGTTCATATTCTACACCGTACAATATATACAAATGGTTGTATAATCCATGAATTGATGTTATAGTAAAGTATCACTTAACAAAACAAGAAAAAATAGTATAATATCTCTTCACTATCTAAATATCGATCTCTTCCCATTTAAAACTGCTTAATTAGGTTTACTAAATCTGGTTATTATAGAAAGAAGTCAAAGAACAACTAATTATTTTGATTATACCATAATTGATATAAACATACTTCATATAAATTAAATGAAACCCTAAGTTCAATGTCTCCTCAAATTATTACTTTTCTTCAAAATTAACCTACAAAATGTTAACATCAACCCACCTAACATACTACTACAATTTCCTCCCAACAAAAACAGAAGAAATAATAATCAATTCTAACCCGATCCCATATAAACCCGCTCGTGCCCTAATAGAAATTAGGGACGTCAATAACCCGCCAATTATCGACCGGGATAACCCGTGGGTCATTACTAAAAAAATTACATATTTTGATATTATAAGTGGAAAAATTACTTTAACACATGAAGAAGTGTTTGAACATGTGTTTAGGTATTGGACAGTTAGCTTTGCTAATGTTGTGATACGTGGTAATAGAGTACCCATGTTAATTTGGGATCATACAAATAAAAATAGGGGAATTCCAAGAAAATATATTGGCGAAAATATATATTTTGAAAGAGGGCCTAATGATACTTATTTTCTTGGTTGGACAAATGTTGCTTGTGATTTACAAATTAATCCGGGGGATGAAATTGGTTTGCGTTGGGGTATTAAAAATAAGTTTTTCCATTTTAATATCTTAAGACGAAGAAATAATTAATAGTTCGCGCATCAGTGTGATGGAGCTAAGGGAGTAAGGGGGCAGTAATAAAAATGGTCAGAGTTTTATAGTTGTTATTATTTCATTTGTAATTCGCTCGCTCTCTAAGGACAAATCCCTATTTTGTTTGGCCTTGATTTTTTTTATACATTAGATCTTAGGTTTGAGTCTCACATAGTCTTTGTAATCGATTTAAGATTTTTTTTAACAAGGTAAGAAAAATAAATTGATCATATAGGGTAAAACCATTCTATCTCATAAGTGAGGTAAGTTAAATCCACCGACTTTCAAACCACCTCGAAAGAGTTGGACATGAATGTCCAATAGAAGCCATAAAATCTGAAACCTTGTCGGTTTCACGAAAGTAATGTTTAAGTATCACTTCAACGAAGAAATGAAGGTCTAATTTCATATTCTTGATAATACTAGAAATTTACCGAGGAATTTGTCACGTACTACGAATTGAGTTAATAACACATAAATTGTCACCGTCCACGATTAAATTTGAGATTCTTAAGTATTTAGCTGCTAAAATGTCTTTTTATAAAGCGAGATGAGATTCCGCAACAAGAATACTTTTAAATTCGCAGTTTTTTTATCCTAACAAAATGACTTTACCATTAATTATGATATCTTATACAATATCCTAAAGCAGCTTTATTTCCATCTACTTTCGACCCGTCAAAATTTAGCTTTAGAAAACCATTTCTACGTTTCTACCACCAAATTTCTTTTTTACTAGTAGTGTTTCTAACTGATGCGTCTTTTTCGAGAATGATGAGATCCTTATGTCTAGTTTTATTCCAAATCGTGATGCTATTACCGCATAACAGAATAATTTTGTTGATATTGAAATGAACATCATTAAAGATAATGTCATTTCTATAATAACATTCATTCCACAAATAAAAATAATCCTAATGAAATCATCTTTTGGAATTAATTCTTTGACATAATTGAGTTTTATCATAAAATTTTGACTTGCAATATTATCATAATGTGACAAAAAATTGTTAAAACTAATAATATTCTTGTCTTGGATAACATAACCAATCAAGGAACATTTATAAAAGAAATGGTCTTTGTTTTCAATAAGATGGTTGCACAAAACACAATTAGGTGGGATATTAATTTGACTTTTAAGAAGCATGCCTTTCATTGGGAGGCCGTCAATAAGGCTTTCCAAAGAAAACAAATTAACTTTAAAGGAATATTCAATTTCATGGAAAAACATTTTCAAGACTTTGATCGAACAAACCTTGAGCTAACCATGTTTCTGTTTTGATAGAAAAATTTCCATCTACAGATAACACCCAAAAAAAGGTATCTGGAATATCATTATGTGGCAGTGGAATATTGTTAATCTGATTAACAATATCGTTATTTACTAAATTAGATAGTTTACAAGCATCCCATTGTTTATCAGAGGTTATGAAATCTTTAACCAAAAGATTAAAATCACGAGTACTATCATCACCGATATTGCTGGTAAGTGGGTGTGAAAAAACCCAGTTATCAGACCAAAATTTAATGTTGTTACCATTACCTATCTTCCATCTCAGCCCTTTACTAAATAGAGTCTGAAGACTCATAAGTTTATATAATTGCCAAGAAGAGAGTAAATTAGGCTTATGATCAAAGAGCGGACAATTTCTCAAGTATTTTTTAGTTATCACTTTGACTCATATACTTTCTTTATGTGAGACTTAAACCTAAGTTCTAATGTATTAAAAAAAATCAAGGATAGTGATAAAAAGGGGATTTGTCCTTAGAGAACGAGCGAATTGTAAATGAAATAAGATAAAAAAAACTCTGAACATTTTTACTACAGCCCCCGCAAATTGCCCTTTTAGCTCCACTACGCTGATGCGCGAACTATTAATTTCTTCGCCTTAAAATGTTAAAAATGAAAACCCCTATTTTTAATACCCCAACGCAAACTAATTTCAGCCCCTATATTAATATTTAAATCACAAGCGACATAGGTCCAACCAAGAAAATAAGTATCATAAGCTACTCTTTAAAAATAAATGTTAACCTTTCTAAAAATAAAAATAAAAATAAATGTTATCACCAATATATATTCTTAGAATTCCCCTATTATTACTTGTATGATCCCAAATTAACATATGCAATCTATTACCACACACTACAATCTACAACGTTAGCATGCTAATTGTCCAATACCTAAACACATGTTCAAACACTTCTTCATGTGTCAAAGTAATTTTTCCACTTATAATATCAAAATATGTAATTTTTCTAGTAACGACTCACGTATTATCCCGCTTGATAATTTGGGGGGGGGGGGGGGGGTCAATGTCCTTAATTTTAATTAGAGTACATGCGGGTTCATATATGGGTTCGAGTTGGAATTGATTATTAATTCTTTTGTTTTTGTTTGGAGGAAATTATAATAGTATGTTAGGTGGGTTGTTGTCAACATTTTGTAGGATAATTTTGAAGAATACAAATAATTTTGATAGGGAAATTGTATTTGAGGGTTGAATTTATATGAAGTATTTTCATATCAATAATGGTTTAATCGACATACTTAGCTATTCTTTCTATGATAACCAGATTTAATAATCCTAATTAAGGAGTTTTAAATGGAAAGAGATAGATACTTAGATAATGAAGAGATATTATACTATTTTTTCTTGTTTTTCGAAGTGATACTTTACTATACATCCATTAATCTAGAATTTAGCTATTCTTGTTTATGACGGATATATATCCATCTTAAACTTAAAATAAGTCAAATAGATATATTGAACATGGTAAAAATGCTCAAGAGGTAGCAAAAAACTTGTCGCTCAATGGTGTACAATTTGGCCCGTTTCAAATTTAATTAAGACAACTATGCTCACCCAATCTTAAGAAAGACCCACTGTATACTCATTAAGAAAAACGATTTTTGGGCCATCATTTTTCAAATTTCTTTTTCTTTTTAATTAATTGATTATGGTTATGAGAATATGTGGTTGTGAATCTGTTTTGCCAAATATTAACGTAAAATATCAACAAGGGTTGAACCCAATAATAAAAAGTCCACATCCTGACCATGAAGTCAGGGGTTCGAAATTGCCTTGTTGGTAGGCAATTTGTTAACACCAATGTAGGTCCTCAAAGAGATCGGTGGTCTACCCCGACCTTATATTAGGTAAGCCCTACCCATAAACTTAAACGTTTATATACCAAAATACTTTGTTAGATGATTTTTAAACCACATTTACAAATTAAAATACTTTCTTAAACCCTTAGTATATATCGCAATGTACGACAAAAGGAACTGCTGTGGAGTTAGTAGAGTACATAAGATTTTTGAGCAACTCCAATAGCAAGCTACAAGACCTTGTAGTTTCCCTTTCTCCATCATTTTTTAAGCAACATTTCATTAAAACTACAACCCCCTTCAATGGTAAATTACAATAAATCTATCATACAAAGTCTCACATCACAAATAAATATTGTAATATAATTTTTTAAATGTTTTTAATTAATTATTTTATTCCTTTTTAGGCTAAGAAAAGTAGCTTGACAAAACTACACTTGCTTGCAATCCGGAACATATTTTGTACGCCAATGTTAAGTATGCTGCTTGATTATTTTTAAATAATTGCAAGCAAATCCGTAAATCCAAACATTGGAGTTGAAATACTCCCTGAAACATTGGCAAAGTAATTGGTTGCTTCTAAGGGTGTATGTCCAACTTCTAAAAGTTTTTTCTTTATTAAAGTAAGTGCATAAGTGCATAACTAGAATTTTATTGATTGAATATTGTACTAATGATACTAAGTACAAATGTGATATAACTATTTGAAATGATAAAAATGTATGTATTAAATTTCTACTTAACAACGAATATATAGTTGCTTGTGTTCACACTAAATTGTTAAAAGATACATCATATATATATATATATATATATATATATATATATATATATATATATATATATATATCACATCATCAATGCCCAAAATATTGAATAGAAATTGGAATTGTTAAAAGTTCAACACTTTCAATTACTAGGGCGTTTGATTCAATAAAGGGAAAGAGAATGATGAAAACAACAAAGGGGATGAAGGGAAAAAGAATGAAATTACCTATAATTTAACTCATTGTTTTGTTTGATTAAAGAAAGCGAATGCCAAATATTCATCTACCACCGCTATAATTTCAATCACTGATAGCAACAACCACGCCATACAACTACCACCACCACAAGGCGATGTTGACGCCAATACAACAACCCTTGTTGCTGGAACTACCTTCGTGCCCCACCCAACCACCATCCTTTCTGCGCATCTTCATTCAACACCACTAGAAACACCACTTAAAACCCACAAAAAACACCCCGAACACTCAAAGACCCCTTTTACACCTCCGAAACCACCAGATCTTTTTTGTGGGTCTTCGGGATGTTTTTTTTGTGGGTTTTAAGTGGTGTTTCTAATTCGATGAAGGGAGATGCGCATAGAGAATAAGAGGACTGGCAGCCTTGGGTGGGGCGATAACGATGAGAGATATGTCGGCCGTGGCAGATGTTTATGGTAGGAACAACTTTGGTGGTGATAATGGGTCTTGGTGATGATGGTGAGTGTTAGGGTGACACATAAGTGGTAGAGGAGGCGCTTGGATGGAGGGCGACGACCAAGTGATGGTTGGCGATATAGATGTGGCGGTGATGATTGATGATGGTGAGTGGATTGGTAATAGTGATTATATTGGTGGGTGAGTAAGGAGGAAATAATGGTAAGGGAGGGTTCAATTTATTAGAGGAATTTGGGGTAACGGGAAGGGATGGGGTAAAAGAATGATTGAAATGGTTAAACAAACATACACAAAAGGATTCATTAACTTTGTTTCCTGTACCCTTTGCTGAATACCCCCAACCAAACTTCCTCTAACTATTCTTAATGGGTAAGGTGTATGATAACATGATACACCTGATTTACTACTTCAGATTTTTTTTCAAAAGCGTATAAAGTAATATTAGCAATTAACGTAAAATATCTCGTCAAAATATGAAAAAAAATCATCTGATATTATTAACCTTATGAGATAGGGATTTTATATAGATATTCATTACGTGATCAGTTACCAATAGTGTAACAAATTTGAATAAATTTGTGGCTAATCGAGTCAAAACATAAGTTTTACAAAAATAATTCTTAATTTAAGCCAATTAAGGTCGTTAACAACTAATTTATGCTTTTATTTAGCGTCATTTGTGAACAATTTTTTTTCTTTTAACTACCTTATATTTTTTTGTTAATAGCTACCAAAAATAGGATTTCGGTGACCATATATGAGACTTTGGTGATGACTTGTTTTTCTCCGTAGAAATGTATAATCATCTTTAAAAAAATGGTAAATTGATAATTTATACCTTGCCTAACAACACTTTTCAAAACGTATACCAAAGATAGTTTTTTTTCCAAAACTTACACCCAAAATCCTATTTTTTTTTCCAAACTTAATACTGAATCTCAAAAAGAGACATAAAATGACTGTTACCCTTACTATTTAACTCATCCACCCATTCTCACCCATATTAACTCATTAATCTCTCAAAACACACCACATACACCTCACCACTACCACCACTTTTTTCCCCACTCCCGCCACTATTAAAAAAAGCTCTTCTGAATCAATTCAGGTTTTGACTCATTCTCATCTTCTCCTGTTCTTTAGATTTTTCCTAAACTTTCCTTTCATTTTCATTAATTATTTAAGCCTTTTCTTGAGAAACAATCAATTCTTGTTCTGGATTTCTTTACTTGCTAGTTCAACTGTCATTGGGCAGCAAAAAGCGACTAGTAAAAAGAAAGCTCCCTTCTCCCTGACATTTAGATCACACATGAACTACCCTCTTTTTTGAGATAACGAAGCAAGCAAGAAGCAAGAGAATAGGAAGGAAGTACACTCAATTCACATGCAATTTGACAAATTAAAATAACGAATGCCTCAACATTCTCTCTCCTCCTTTCTACCTCCTTTCACCATCATCGTCACCTCACCGCCTCCATCCTCTGACGCAAAAATTTCTCCGTCAAATGTCCTTCTTCTCCCACCCCTTTCCCAACACATACTCAATACCAGCTTAAACAACTCGCCGCCAAAAATGTGGTCGATTCTATCAAGTCTGGAATGGTCATCGGCCTCAAAACCAGTAACCATGCCTTATTCCGTATATCGAATCAAATATATACAGTTAATAGTAATTAATCAATTATTTAACATCTTTTTAATTTATCCATGGAATTATTATATATAAGATTAACGACGGCGTTTGCAGTGACATGAATCGTTAATCTACTATCAACATAGTTATGTATGTTTGACAGGTTGAGAGGTGGGGATAACATGGCCGCATGGATCGTTGATATGAGGGCAGCCGTAGGGCTGTGGTGATCCTGGAACACCCAATCTACCACCTTTGTGCCAGCTAATATGAGTAGAGATAGCCATTTGATATGCTTTTGCTTAAAAAGGCTATTCAGTCCCCTAATATTCCAGAAGCCTATCTTATTACGCATTACCTCCATGGAGAGGTAATGCACTACTATTTTTACTCAATCTAACCTTAGGCGCATTATTATTTAAAGCCTCGAGGAAAGATGAGTTACCAAATTTTGCTGAACTTTTGCCTGCTTCAATAACTTCTTGTCTACTAAGTCAAATTAAAGGCCTTGTTGGAGTATCAATTTGCCTATATGTATCATCGCTATGCCAAACCAACTGTAGTTTATGAGGAATTTCATTAGGTGTAACCAGTTCCACTACTGGGCGGGATTTGGTTAAGGAGAACAGTCACTGGTACCCAAGTTTTAGCCGGCTGCTTTTGTTTAGGAACCCATTTCTTTTGTACAACATGAGGTTTAGGCTTAGGTTTTTTGCAGTTAACCCCTTCATGACCAATCCCTCCACAGACCGTACAAACAATAGGCTTTCATTCCCATTCCAGAGTAATCTTGACAAGTTGACCAACCTCATCAAGGAATTTCACAAAACCGGGTAACTTGTTACCAAAAGGTACCTCTGTAACACCCCAATCTACCAAGTAACCTTAACAAGACCTTCCCTAGCAGATAAGGGCGTTACCATCTCGGTTGCCCGAGGACAGTAATAATCAAATGATATTACAAGTGATTTAAAACCTACATACGATATAAAAGATATAACTCAAGACCACTATCAGCTATCTGGAACTATCTCTGTCATGACTCGTGGTAGTCTTGTCCCTCCAAGCACACAACTATGATCCAAACACCAACCTGCTAAGACTGACTGCTCACCATAGTGGATCACGGTAGATGATGTATTCTTTATTTTTAACCTCACAAGTGCACGAGGGTGTCGCGAGTATGTGAGGGTCGAACCCAAGAGACGATATCTATGGCACTAGGATTGGTTATTTAACTACTAGTTTAATTCAACTAAAAGGGAATTGAGTGATTTAATTAACTAAATAGAATTACTAAACAAGAAAGATTACACAAGTGCTATGGATGGTGATTAACAATAATTAAGAGACTAGGATATTGGGTTCATTCATATGGTTAAGGGAAGACATGCATAGGGTGATAAATTCGAAAGCAAAAGCATAGAAAAGACTCTATCTCTCGATATAAGACTAATCCCTAAGTTAAGACTGATTAAGTCCTCACCTAATCAACTAAACTACAACTTTATCATGCTAATCCTACTTACTAGCCAAGTTCTCACTTAACAAGTAAAGATAGATAGTGGAAGCACTTAAATCCTCATTCAAGCATTAACACAAACACCTATCATGCATAATAAAATTGATATGATTAAACTCAAGAATTATAACACTCTATGCTATAATCTATCTTCATGAATCCATATGAGATCCCCCTCCAACCTAGTAGGGTACTACTCACACATAATTGTGATAACAAACACAAAAGATGAATACTTTGACATGTAACAAGCAAGATGAGACATAATATGAAGATGGATTACTAAATAGACTTGAATATGTAAATAATTGAAAGATAAACAACAATAGCGAAGAGATTATACCAATAATGAAGACAAAGTCGCAATCTTTGATTATATGGAAGAACAATCTTCACCAATCTCCAATTTACAACCCAATACTAAATGTAAACAATCCAACAATACTAATTCTAAGCTAAGATAACAGGTAACTAAAGATTGATTAAAGAAAGATTGAAGATTAAGGGTTTGCATAAGATTAAGGTTGTAATTATAGATCTAGGGTATTCTTCTCAAATGATTAGGAGAGGGGGTATTTATAGGTTGCACCATAATTAGGGTGAAATTACAAATGGGCTTCAAAATGCGGAGGAGGACTCCCAGCCGGGTGGCCGGCTGCCGGTGCTCAGCCCGGCTAGGAGTTCGCTTGAAGAAAATTATATTTTCCAAAGTCATCAAGTGTCATCAGCCGGCGGACCGGCTGCCGGTGCTTGGCCGGCTGGGAGTACCTTGACTTCCTCATTTCCTCGTTGACTTCCTACCTTCTTTTTATAATCCCAGCCGGGTAGCCGGCTGCCGGTCTTCTGACCGGCTGGGAGTTCTCTGTAACTTCACTTGATTATTTCTTCCTCTTGTTCTCCCAGCCGGGTAGCCGGCTGCCGGTGGCTTGACCGGGTGGGAGTTCGTTGTCACTTCTTCCAAATAACCTTGTTGTATACCTTGGAGGGATCCCAGCTGGCTGACCGGCTGCGGGCCCACCGGCTGGGGGTACAACTCATCTCTTCTTCCTCCTTCTTCCACACTTAGTCTATCAAACCGTCTTCTTGCTCCAATTCCTCCGTCTCCGCCTCAATTCCTGCAAGGGAGGAACAATGTCATAGTCTAGGGAATCAGGGTACAAAATGCAAGGAAGGACATAAAAAACCGACTCAAATTGAGTCGGAAAGTATGAAAATAGAGGAGGAAGATGGTGCAAATGAATCCTATATCAAACCTCCCCACACTTGAACATTACTTGGTCTCAAGTAAGTCCAAAATCAATGCACAAGACACTACTATAGTAAGTATCAAGAGTGCGTGTACAATATAAGCATCACTCAATTATTCTACTACAAAAGCCGATCGAGTATTAGCGCACTCAACGCCCTTTCAACTCACGTAGTTGTATGAGGTAAAGCACGACTCATGAGGCAAGTGAGGTCTTGCAAGAAAAATACGGCGCATTCAAACATGTAAGCACAAAAACAAGTAGTAGAATACATCTAGCAAAAATGGTCTACTTCCTCATCTAAGTGGCCAAATTATCAGCTTCAAAAACATGGTCTCGGTAGGGAAATACCGTCTCAGAATCTCAATGGAGGTGCCAACTCCCTAGGCATGGCCTAGGTAACCCTAATGTGTCCAACAAAGCTCAAGAAACGGATTCTAGAGTGAGAAAGGGGAAAGAAGGACTAGACCTCCGAGAATTACAAAACCAACACAAGATTCAACCAAGGAACCCATGACTAAGGGGACCTATGTCAACGACATCCTCACGGTTTTCACTTATCTATCATTAGAGTTAAGGGTGTTTTTGTGCAAAAAGTAACCAAAACACTTTCCTACTCCGACTCGTGAGAACGTGCCCGCAATCTAATGTGTAAGACCGTCCTATGTCCAAATGAGATACAAAACGTAACAATGCACAAGCCATGAAATAAGGGTTGTAACGGGGCTGAGGGGTAGGACGAAATGGGATTGGTGCAAGCATCGTTTGGATATGTGGAGTTCAAATCAAGAATTATCGACACATCAGATCCCATTTCTTATTGCAACATATGAGACACGTTTATGCCCTAACATAGAATTGACAACCAACACTATGCAAAAATTGCATAAACCCAACTCAAATTGGAAAAATTTGAAATACTCCTCTTATTTCAACAAATGAGCAACGTTTACACCCCATCAAAAACTCGGTTTCCCAAATCTTGCAAAAATTGTGTAAACCCGACCCAGTTTGGAAAAACATCAAATTGCCCCTTTATTTAGCAACGGCTTTTTCTACGCCTTTTAATGATGAGGAGGGGTGTTGCTTGCCTTTTTCTTTTCTTAACACATATATATATACACAACTAAATCTTTTTGGATTTTTCAAAACTTTTTCACTTTTTTATTTCGTTTTTCATTTCAACATTAATACCTCTTATTCATTAACAATGCCAAATGCGTGCCAAATTCCGACCCGAGTGGATATGTACATTATCCATCATTACGACCCAAATCACCTCCTAAAGCACTACTACAAAACCGACCAATTATTGATCAAGGAAGGGTGGTTATGAAATGTAGCTATTTTAGTGGGTTTGCCAATTGAAAAGGCTAAGGCTCAAATGGGCTGAATAAAAAAGGGAGATAATTGAAGGGACAAAACAGGGCAATTAGGCTATGCGAGGTTCATATGCATGTGAAAACAAATTTTATTTCATAACTAGTGCACAAAAAACGAAATGCAAATCATGGTCTAAAGACGGAATGACACACTTATGCGTCTAGGCATGACACGTCCTGCGAGAGGACCTACTCACAATCCTAAATGAGGGTTGGTCATGAATGTACCAACCCTAGGAGGCTCTAATCCTCACATATGAGTATCTAGGTCGAGACTTAGGTCTAGCATACGGTCAATGGTCTCACAAGGTGGCCTAGACTCGTTAGCCGGGTCCCAAATTTCCCATGGCTAACCTTGT
The DNA here is from genome assembly GCF_048544455.1 of Silene latifolia. Classification (NCBI taxonomy): domain Eukaryota; kingdom Viridiplantae; phylum Streptophyta; class Magnoliopsida; order Caryophyllales; family Caryophyllaceae; genus Silene; species Silene latifolia. The sequence goes on along the minus strand of NC_133527.1, from coordinate 176,288,504 downwards.
AACACCCCGGATAAGCAGACATGCAGCTTAAAATAGCTCTTTTTATTAATAATAAACAGCAGCGAAAAATAGGGCCTCATCGCCATATTTCCCATCTAGAAAATATAAGGCTATTACAAATATAAAGATAAATACACTGTTAAAGCTATAAACTAATAACTCTATTACATATTAATCCTATTAGGTCATTGGTCCTATCTGAATTCCTCATACTTATCCTTCCCAATACTTGTACCTGAAAAAGAAGAAAGTAACGGAATCAGCCAATCACATGCTGAGTATGACTCCGGTCACCTCCACCGACCCTAGTTTCCTATTTTTAATATTTTAATAATATTAAGGTCTCACAAGACTGTAATAAAAAGGTCTCACATGGATACCATTGAATCATAACTCAGACATGCACAACCTATCATTTTAATATGCAACTTCTCATTCCACTCTTATACTGGTCTACCATTACTGAAAGGAGAGACATTACGGAGTCAAAACTCCTCGGGGCCAAGCCCACCTCCATGTACATAGGATAAGAAATCCGGGTCTGAGACCCATGTCGGCCATTGCCGGATAACATAATTACCATTCATATGGGGCCATACATCCCCCTTCCCCCTTCCCTCATCGTTCATGTGGGGTCACACTTCCCTCTTATCTCATCGTTCATATGGGGTCATACTAGAGGTGATCATGGGCCGGGCTATTGCGGGCTTGGGCCGGGCCTTTCGAACAAAAGCGGCCCATTTGTGTGGGTCGGGCCAGATCGGGCCAAATGCGTGGGATTATTTAGCAAGCCCAAACCCGACCCTTATGGGCTAATGCGGGCTTATGGGCCTAAATGGGCTTTTTCGGGCCCTAAAATTTACGACTTACTCTAGGAAATAATTAGCGTAATACCTTTAGTTACAACTTTTAAAATATACATAGTGTATAAAATTGTACAAAATATGATGAAATGCATATGAATTGCTCTCTAAAATAATATAAAGACAAACATCGCCACTTTAGAATGCTTAATCATACATTCGTAGATATGATTTATGTTATGTATACTTTGTTTTATAAATCTAAAAAAATATACTTGAGTTGGTAAAGAGTTGGGTATAACTTTATCGCTACTTTAATATGTTTTATTAGAAAAAATATTCATTATTAATAAATATGGGCCGGGCCGGGCCAAAATTTGGGCCAAATGCAAGGCCCAAACCCGGCCCCAAACTATTTTGGGCCTTTTTAGGCCGGCCCATGGGCTTTTTTGGGCCAAAACTAAAGGCCCAAGCCCTTCAAAAAAGCGGGTCGGGCCGGGCCGGGTAGGGCTAATGGGTTTGGGCCATTTGATCAGCTCTAGGTCATACACTCATACTTCCCCCTCCCCCTCCTTCCATATACACAGGACAAAATAATGTCGTCTCTTTCCAATAATTTGTATCCCGAATGCGACAATTGTCCAATAGTACATTATAACGATAGTACCATTATCACAGTCATAACTTTATAAGACGGTAAATAATATAACATGTGGGCAGTATAACAATCATAAGATAAAATTAACAATAAAACTAATATAACATGTTATTTCTAATATCTTATTTCAAAAGTAAATAATTACTTATATCGACGAAGGGTTCCGAAATCATACCTTATTTTTATATAAGAAGTAACAGTTGTATCTACGAAATAGTGAAAGATTTATACGTATGAGAGTAAGACCAGATCAAGAGTTACGTGACCTCCAAGCCTACCATAGGCTAGTCACCTCCTTGCTAACACGTGTCAATTGACATGTAAGCTTACTTACCATGCAAGACAATGCATGGAGAAAGGCACGTCACTTTTTGCAATGATTCATCTAATGAATCATCATCCAAAACACACGTGGAATTAAGGTCGAAGCAAAATGTTCGGTCTAATCTCTCATATAAACGTCTTTCGATATTAACTATATTTTCGTATTAACGGATAACATATATAAAAAATTATATCATAAGGGTTAAATAATAAATAATATGTACTCCAACCCTTAATCCTTGTGCCCACATCAAAGGGGAAGAAAAATAGCAGATTGAAGGGAGTATATTTTTTGTGTGTGGGGGGGGGGGGGGGGGTAGTATTACAAACCTATGGACACGGGTGCAAGCCACGAGGAGGGGAAATGCACGATCGAGACAAAAGTCATCCTTGGGGTATATGCTTCCCTTCCTTGACCATATTTCAAGCACAACATTATATAAAAACTAAGTGCAACAAGAAGGAAATACGACATATATATACATGCGACAATGCATGCAAGGAATGAAAATGACATAAAGGAGACGTGCTACAAAATTGACTAAACCTAGCAGCATATCAACACCAACAATCCAATAGTTCCCCAAAGAAACATCCAAGGCACAAAATCCCATCCTCCTTCAAATATACAATATATAAAGAAAGAACTGTAAAGGATTAAGAGATTAGAACGGGTTTACCAAGTGGTCTTCTAGCTCCTTTTTGCCTCAAATGGTCAATGTATATGCCAAATGTTACGCAACAAACAAGCATATATATACAATGCAATGTTTTTATGATTTTTGAAGGTTTTTCTATATTTTTTTGAATTTTTTGAATTTTTTACCAAATTTACAAATTATTAACAAATGTAAAATTATTTACAAATATATGCGAAGTAGATATTTCCATCCCCACATTTAAGGTTTACATCGTCCTCGATGGAATGAAATGTAGGGAGGAAAAAGAAAAAGAAAGAACATATTTTTGTATTTTTGTAATTGCCTTTTCAAAATAAAAACTTGTTTTTGTATTTTTGGTTTATTTTTTTTCAAAATTAAAAGCATGTTTTGTTTTTTTTGGGTTTCCTTCCCACACTTGCTATGTACAACACCCAGTGATGGGGGAAATGTGGGTGGGAGGCAAGAGTAATGAAAAAGAACGTGTTTTTGTATTTTGTTGATTTTTTTTGAAAATAAAAGACATGTTTTTGTGATTTTTGTTGTTGAATATATGAAATCTCCTCCCCACACATATCTATGTACATAGTGTATGGAGGAGATTCGGAAATTAAAATACGTGTTTTTGTGGAGTTTTCAATTTTTTTGTATTTTTAAATGGTGATGCAATGCATGAACTAGGCTACATGAAATATTGAAATTACAATGCAATCTATGCTAAATAAATGCAATTTCTATATGTGACAATATATTACAAAATTTAAATCTAATGCAAGCTTAAATGAATGCGACTTCATGATTCTATTCTACATATCATACAACTAACTAAATGTTTACAAAATTAAAATATGAATGAGAAGTTTGGGTTGTAGGGAATCATACTTGACATTTGTTTTGATAGGGAGATAACAGGGCCATCATTACTAGGCCTCTTCAAGGTCGGTGTCCTCACCTTCTTCATTATCATCATCTTCATCATTGCCGGTTCCAAACTCGGACTCACGAATAAAATCATCCGTTCTCATTGGCATGTCCGAGCCGAACTCCCCCGTCTCCGTAGTCATATCAATGAACACCCCCGTGTTCTATCTCGAGCCATTAACTCCTCCCTCACCGAAAATTGAAAGAGCACCCCCGAACCACCTAGTGTCGTGCCCCTCCCCTTGAGTGGAAGGCTTTGTGGGAAAGACCGGAACATTATAGTAATCGGGACGCAAGTTGATGTCACCGTAGGGATAGGTCCCGTCCTCCGGATGTCCACCATCCGGAGCTAGATAGTATGAGGGGTGGAGGCCGGAGGGATGCTTGTATTGGCGCCTTATAAAGTCTCATAGACTGAAAATTGACCGAGAGAATTAGAATGGTCATAGTAGATACGGTCCATGCGTTGTTGAAGACCGTGTCGCTCACTAGCGGCAGTTGCCATACTAATCTTCATTTTCTCCATGAAAGAGATGAGGTCGGTGTGGAGGGGAGCTGATTGTTGTGGTTGGTGACTGGAGGACCCTTCCCCTTGTTGGAAAGAACCGACAAAGAAATGGGAGGTAGGCATAGCATACCGCAAAGTGGGTCTTTCGGGGACGGGAGGGCGCTCACGCGCATAGAGAAGGTTTGGATTTTGTTATTGGGTGGCGGTAGGATCTTCGGGATCTTCAATCTCAAGCAAATAATGTGGTGAATTTGGCACCACCTTCATCTTTTCGGGGTTGGGGAGTGCAACCGAGTTTCTATTCACCCCGCTCACTCGTATTTGCCAATACTTTTGATGGTCATTGGGGTTGGTCTTTATCCAATTTAGGGAGTGTTGGATGTAGTCTTTGGTCAACATTGTTTCCCTCATAATGAACCGCATCCCATTCAAATTTATCTTTCGGTTGAGTCGCTTGGCTAGGTGGGTGATGAGTCCACCCACCATAATTTGCGTCTTTTGGCCCGGAATTTCTTAGGCGGTGGAGATGTATGGCCAAGTGGTGAGCAATGTCGATTTTGAAGGTAGCGGGATTGGAATAAAGGTAAGACCCGAGAATTTCTAACTCCTCCGTTCGGAAGTTGTGGTTCTCTTCACGGCCGAAAACAGTCCACCCCATGTACCGGTGCCAAACTCTAATGGCGGCATTGTGGACCGTGTTAGCCGCTCTCTTGAAGCGGGTGTTATCATCTAGGCCGGTGATAGCCTTTCATAAAGCGAAATATTTTCAAATTGGGTTATCAAGTGGCATGGATACTTAAGCCAACATGTTTTCAAATTGTGGTGTGGTTGATTTGGAGATGGTGGAATTGTAGGAGCTTTGATAGGACGATGGATATCCCACAAAATATTTTCACATTCTTAATGCAAAGGACATAGGAAGTGCGAAACGCGAAAGACTCTCTTGACTTGTTAGCAGAACCGGGCAGGTTGAAGTATGTTGTGTTCATTTTATATATACTTTTACCCCTCATTTTATCCATGGTTTGATTGCATATCATACTTTAATTAGTATATTTGTGAGCTAATCTTGTGTTCTAGGTGTATTGTTTGTATTTGTTACATTTTGTAGAAATCTAAGCATTAGAGGCTTTTTTCTATCACATTAACAAGCACCAAGTTCACTAAGCTAAGTGGAAACAAGATGGACCAAGCATGACCATGGAAGATGTGTTTCGAAGCCCAAGGAGAAAAGTATGGAGCAATGCATTGATAAATGCATATGATCTTACAAAAGACCCCAAAAGAAGCCCAAATTTATGTAGATAATTCCAAGCTTAGGATACTTCTTTGGATACTCTTAGGAAGAATTATGAAGCACTAAACGGAGGCATTAAAGGACATTTATCGCACACTTAGGATTCCTCAAGCAATTAATCAAGAATTGAAGACAAAAATACCCGGATTTCTACGGCCCTGATCGGGGCTTGCAACCCCGATCGGGGTTCGCTCCATCTTGGCCTTTTACGTTTCCTACTTCATTTCCTTTATAAAGGGTGTAGACTTCAACACCCTTACATATCTTCTTACACACCTTTACACACATTTTTCCTCGCATTTTCATATATGTTTTTTATGTTATTTACATTTCCTTTAGCATTTCAATATTGTATTACAATTTCTATTCAAGTATTGTTCTTCAATTCCATTTCCATTGTTGAGGTAATTTATTTCTAGTATTATTTCCTTATCATTATGTTTATCATTTTGTTCATCATTAGCTTAATTTACATAATGCAAGAGTAATATATCCTGTCTAGGGGATAAAGGAAGTCATGCTAAATAACTACTCACATGTGTTAAAATGAGATGTCACGATATTCTTTATTATTGTTTTCATTTTATTTGCATAACCAACCAACCAACCAACCAACCAACAACCGATAAACCGACCTCGATAGAATTTAATCCATAGCAACTTGTTTAACAAACTCTTGTCTCCTTGTGGTTCGACCCCTATTACTACATTTATTTGTATTTAGGGAATTTGTCTTTGCATAGGTGTGTGATAGCCTACCAGGAAATATTTGTGAGATGAGTTGCACCACCAGAAGGGTGGATAGTACTTAATATTGACGGGGCCTAAAAAGGAAACTCGAGTCGATCGGGGGGCAGGTGGCATTTTCCGAGACACATCGGAGAATATTCTACTTGCATTCATCGAGAGGTTAGGCATGGAACCTGTCACTAGAACGGAGTTAATGGCTTTGAAGCGTAGTCTAATGATTGCAAAGGAGAGGCTCCTTAGTCTGTGTGTGGTTATGACTATGTTAAAGGAGAAAGAGGAGCTACCGTCTGCACGTGCTCACTTAGTGCAGATGTGTACGTGTTTCCTAAATGCTTATCCATGGAACATTGAGATTCATCATATTTACCGTGAAGCGAATAGATGTGAGGGTTGGTTAGCAAATGTGGGAGTTGATCAAGCTCAACAAGTGGTCGTGTGGGAACCAGTTGATGTACCGAGTCTTTTATTTTCTTTGATGAAACAGGACATTGGAGGAGCGTCGAGGCCGAGGATTGTCCCGGTCAATAAGCCGTAGTTTGTTTTCGTATTTTTATTGTTTGGTTTAGTTTTCGCTCTTTCTTTCGTTATGGATTAACCCCGTTTCTTGTAACAAAAAAAAAGAATTATTTTAGAAAACTGGTATGTAAAAGGAAGTGATTTTAAATTAACTCTTACTATTATTACTTTCACCCCATACCACGATACCTAATTTTTACGGTTATATCATTCCCGTTAATTTCATCAAAATCATATTATAAAAATTAAGATATCCTTTTTTAAATCGAATTGTTAGCTAATCTGTCATACTTTCTTCATTTTTCCTACCGTTACTTTCATTACATTTGTTGTGACTACTATTATTTTCACTACTCATACCGTCGTTATTTTTTTTCACTACTCCTGCATTTGATAATGTTAATTTCACTATTCCCGTTGTTGTTACTATTACTTTCATCACTCCCGCTCATATGAGTTATTACTATCATATTTGCTAGATTCAATATTACTACAATTATTTTATCAAATTTAATTTTAAATCAGTTGATTATCTAATTTTATGAAATATACGGATAATGGGATATTATATTTTTGAAACAATCCTGGTTTTTTTTACTTTACATAGTTTCGAAAACATAACTTACTTATACATTAAAGTATTAACACCATTGCACATCTAATAAACTATATAGCATAAAAAAATTGTAGAATTATCAACTTACATTTAAGTCTACTGGTTTCGGGATTATATATAGTACTAGTATTGGGGTCCGCCTTACCCGAGTACTCTATTTAGCATTAAAATTTATTTTTAATTAATTAAACTACTTTAAAATTGCATAACTCATAAATTTATCATTAATATATTTTTCAATGAGATATTTAAAATTAAGATGAAATAAATTATGAGACAAATTCACTACTCACACTATTAATATTTTACTTAAATTGATTGGTTAACTAATTGTTCATATATACTTTCTCTTGTTGTTAGTATTGCTACTTTTATTATATTTGTTATTACTAATATTACTTTCACTACCCCACCATAATTATTGTTATTTTCACTACGACCGCATTAATATTGATAATTTCATTACTATCGTTGTTACTTCTATTCTTTTACTACTCCCGTTGCTAATATTGTTACTTTGACTATACAAATGAATGATTATTATCATATTATTATATCCAATGTTACTACAACTCTTTTCATTACTAACAGAATTATTTTTACTACTCCTCATGTTGTTAATAGTGCTAGTTTTATTACTCCTGTTGCTATTACAATTACTTTATTTACTCATATTGCTATTGTTATAGTATTTTTTTTAAAATTATGAATAAAAAAATGTATCAATTAAATTATGAGATATTTTCACTACTTTTACCGTTATTAATCTTATTTTCAATATTCCCATATTGCATGACAACTCTTCCCGTATCATTTTCTATATTATTCGTACCTTTCTAATATTAATTATATACTAATATGACTCTTTTGTTTGATACATTTTTTCTTCACAGTCGTACGTGTTATTATTACCGCTATTAATATATTATTACCGTTATTAACCTTTCTATTATTATCTATTATTATTAATATTATTAGGCATGAGCTATTGGCCTAAAGCCAAAATTTTGGGCCCATGAGACCTCCATAATGGTCCAAATGATTCAAAGCAGAACACTCAACTGTTAAGGTAGGCTTGATCCCGAGATAGGCCGAGGCCTCGGGACCGAAGTCCATTCTAAGCCGAGGGTGAAATCCAATCATGGTTAATTTCCGGGATTATCGGCCCACGTGAGTCCCTTCGGTTCGTACGAAGTTGTCTCCATAAATAGTTTCACAATTCGCCTCCAAAGTTATCAAATCTCTAATTCTCTAAGCACTTTCTCTCAATACAATTAGCAGACTAAGGAAATCTCCACACAAGACCTTGTCGGCCCCGAGGTAAGGAAAAAAAGATTCAGATTTATGCATCGGAGAGGCTCTCCTCGAACTCCCTCAGGCTAGGTTTGGTTCTTGTTTATAGAATGCAACCGGGAGGAAAAAAACAAGTTTAAAGACCTCAAGTCCAAAGATTCAAGAAGAATTAGCGTCAGACCGAGCTTAGTCAACAACAAAACATGTTTTAGTCTTATGTAGTTTGTATAAAGCATTCAATACTTTTTTACCCAAAATAGTATCTATTTTATCATACTCCCTCCGTACCAGACCAAAGGTAACACTTACTATAAACGGACGTACCACATCAAAGGTAACATTCCTTATTTGGCCCACAACATTACCAAGTTATCCTTATACCCATTTGATATTTATACAAAATGCCATTACATACCCCACTTACCAACCCACAATTAAACTCACAATTACATGTCCCACCTATTTTTTCCCTCTTTACCCTTTCTTTTTCCACCTTTTCTTAAATACTCCATTTTTTCCTACGTTACCTTTGGTGTGGTACGGAGGGAGAAGATTGTAACAATTTATACTAGTATACCATTATATATAATACGTACCTATTATATTATCTACGGTGCCATTTTTAATTCAAATTGTAATACGTCTTTCAATAAATTTATTGAGAGACCATCTCTCAGGAGACCTACTAATCTTTCTAATAAATCATTTTATGCGAAAAAACTCTCAGTGTCCATAACTCTTGCTTATGAGTTCAAAAAACAATAATATCTTTTCTATTTCGATTATCTTAACCATAACTTTGGTTTGGAAAAAAAAATCACTACCTCGTATTTCTAAACACGCAACTGAAAATTAAATCCCGTTAAAAGTTTTTATGAGGACAAAACTTTGACTAATCATAACTAGTAACTACGAGGTAAAAATGATTCAAATTTTTTCTAAGTTCACACAACCTTGACGAGGTATTTTGTTCGGAAAAAAATAATATCATTTTCCGAATTCCAAACCAAGAGTTTACCACTGGTCAAAGTATTTTTCCAAAATAAGAGGGAGACAAACTCAAAATGTCATCTTAGCCACAATCAATAATAAACAAGGCAACTCATAACCATAATCATTTAGTGGAAAACCAAGTTGAAAAACGATGACTAAAAACCTGTTTTATACAATGAGTATACCAGTTGATCTTTTTTAAAGTCAGACGAACATAGTTGTCATAAGTTTAAAACCGGCCAAATTGTACACCATTCTGTCTTAAGTTCAGAAAGATGAGACAAGTTTTCTGCTAATCCTAAAAGCATTATGATCATGTTGTATATTTTATTTGACTCGTTTTAAGTTTAAGATGAATATTCATCATAAACAAGAATGTGTGAAGAGCATACACATACAATTGCATTGGCTAAAATCTTGATTCATGCATGTTATAGCACAAATAGAATCGTACATCTAGTTGTACCATAAGCATTGTACAACCAAGGTATAAGAATCCGAGCTTATATTTATTTTTTCTGAGCTAATTCAAAGTTCATGATTTTAATGTGTAAATGGACGATGAGTTGAATACTTTCTAATAAAGCTCATATTATTTAACATACAGCTCGGATACTTTATCACAAAGTTCATATTCTACACCGTACAACATAAACAACTGGTTGTATAATCCATGAATTGATGTTATAGTAAAGTATCACTTAACAAAACAAGAAAAAATAGTATAATATCTCTTCACTATCTAAATATCGATCTCTTCCCATTTAAAACTGCTTAATTAGGTTTACTAAATCTGGTTATTATAGAAAGAAGTCAAAGAACAACTAATTATTTTGATTATACCATAATTGATATAAACATACTTCATATAAATTAAATGAAACCCTAAGTTCAATGTCTCTTCAAATTATTACTTTTCTTCAAAATTAACCTACAAAATATTAACATCAACCCACCTAACATACTACTACAATTTCCTCCCAACAAAAACAGAAGAAATAATAAACAATTCTAACCCGATCCCATATAAACCCGCTCGTACCCTAATAGAAATTAGGGACGTCAATAACCCGCCTGATGGGGCATATTCTGCACCGCTGACCAAGTCAACATATTGAACAAGGTCAAAGATATCCACAGCAAGTCAACGACTTAGACAGCCTAGCCGATGCAGCCCATCGGCCTGTTAGCCCTGGGTCTCGGCGTGACAGCCTGCCAGCCGGGACACATACCCGCGTACTCATATCCAAGACCCCTCGGCGGTGAGTCAACATGGCCCGCCGGCCTGCCATAGGTGCCCCGGCCGAGGGGTAGATCAGTCTTTCCACCTGCTAGCCACTTGACCACTACGTGACAAAAGGTGAAAGCCTATAAATACTCCTCAACATTCATTGAGGAAAGGATCCCATCCCACAACTGAACCTAAACACACTATTCATCTGGTAATATCTTCCTTATCTCTCTACAATACATACCTAGCCAAGTAACACAACTTAATCCTTTAAGTTCACTGACTTGGGCGTCGGAGTGAGTACGCTTGGCACAAAGCCAAGCCCTCAGTTCGTTCATTGTTGCAGGAGAGGCCGAGAGGAACGATAAAGGCAAGAAGGGTTCAACTCAAGACATCATTCTACAAGCCACGGGTGGTAACAAATACATGCTCTGGAATTACACCCGGAACAATTGGCGCCGTCTGTGGGGATAGACACTAGAAGCTAGTCACATTCATTCCCAAAAAAAAAAAAAAAAAAAAAAAAACAACAAAAACCCACCCAAAAAGCTAAGAAGATGTCGAAACAACAAGACGCAGTCGTGACCGACGAAACCACATTCTACCAAGATGATACTTTCAACAATTCTGGAGTCGTGCAGCCCTCCACCGGCGGAGTAATCCAACCAGAGTTCGGGATGCCAACAATACCCGACACACCGCTGCCAGCCAACCAGGTCACCATCATGGGACATGTGGTTGACGTAGCAAAACCGAAAATGCTCCTGGACCTAATCGATGTCGCCCGCTCACACTGTCACGCCGACAAGAGCGGCGGAAACCGTCCAGGAGACCAGGGCCCAAAACGTGACTCCGAGAAATTTGAACGGAGCACTAGGAGAAGCTGACCCAGTCAAGTCACCGCGGGAGCCCAAAGTGGGCGCGGTAGACCTAAGTCCTTCCCGCACTCATGGGAGGACAGCGTCCCCGCAGCACGAACGAGGCTTACCCCAAAGGAGCCAGAGGAGTCCGACTCAACAGAGTTGGAGGAGAAGTCCAAATCGAAGAAGGAGTCCTTCCCGCTACGAGGAGAGGAGTCGGATTAGGAATGCGAGGAGCCGATCGCCGCGTGTCGTCCGACACGTGGTCAGATAGCCCCTCAGCGCCTACGTCCTAGAAGTCCAGGTGCCAACTAAGCTCAAGTTGCCACCTCTATCATACAAGGGAGATAGCGATCCAGTAGGCCACGCCGAGGCTTTCGAGTCTTACATGTCGGTATGGGAGCAGCCCGATGAGTCTCGCAGTGCCGAGTTTTCCCAACTACTCTGCATGGGATGGTTCAAAGTTGGTACAAGGGGCTTCCCGACGGCTCGGTATACTATTACGCCGACCTAAGGGACGCCTTTCTAGCCCAGTACTCTTGCAACAAGAGAAGGGCCGTGGAGACATCGGACCTCCCAACTATCAAACAGGAGGGAGGCGAGTCTCTACGAAGCTATGTGAAGAGGTTCGACGGAAAGGTCCAGCAGATTCGGAAATCAATCCCGAATCGGCGGCCTTCGCAGACGATGAAGGGCCTCCCAAGGGGAGATTTAAAAAATGAGCTCATCAAGTGCGGAGGCCTGGGCTTGGACGCCGCCAGAAAGTTGGCCGACCAAGCCATCAAGGTAGAGGACTATCACAAGACCTGGGTAGGCCCCAGCGAGGCCGAGCACTCAGAAAAGAAGAGCCGCCGGGAGGACAACCCGGATGAAAGACGCCGTGACAACCACGGGTCACGGTCCGATGAAAGACGCCGTGAGAATAATAGGTCACGGTCGGACAGATCCACCAGGAAACAGGACTCGGCGGGCGCCGGGTGGAGTTCAGGAACGTACCACCAGAGGCGGTATAGTGATAAAACCCCTCTCGTCGTATCAGCCGCCGAGGTCTTCGCCCTGAGCAAAAACGAGGGCCAGAAGTGGGAGAGACCCCCCAAGCCAAAAAGTGACGGTGACACGATCCAGTACTGTGAGTACCACGGCCACACCGGCCATCTAACCAACGATCGCCGCATCTCGAAGAATGCCATTGAAGAGCTGATCCGGAAGGGGAGCCTCGGCAAGTACGTTGCCAAAAGCCAAAAGACTGACGCCGACAGTTCAGGTAAGAAATCCGTCTTCGAACGGATAGGAGTGATTCACGTTGTCATCGGGGGCAACGAGAACGGAGGGTCCGCTCATGGGCACAAACGGCACCTGAACGAGCTATACCAGGCCATCAACTTTGTGCCCAACACAAATGATCCCCGCTTCCAACATCCCCGATATAACCATTGGAAGGAAGGACTACGAAGGAGTCATCGCTCCTCACAGCGACCCACTTGTAGTCAATTTGGACATATCCAACCACCTGGTCAAAAGGTGCCTGATTGACACAGGCGCGTACACGAACATCATGTTCGGGAGTGCTTCCTCGCTCGGCACCGAAAGTCAAGGACTTGAGCCCCCGCACCAACCCACTATACAGCTTCTCTGGGGCCGGCCTGGTACCACTAGGATCAATCAGACTCCCGGTAACGTTCGGCGAAAAGGATGCGGCTAAAAATGTCCTAGCTGAGTTCGTGGTCATCGGCGGCTCGTCCGCCTACAACATTCTCATAGGCTGAATCACCCTGAGCGAGGCTGACGCAGTGATGTCCATCCGGGCCCTAACACTGATGTATGTCTCGGACCGGGGGGAAGCGCATAAGCTCGTCTCCAAAGACGAGAATGACGAAGTGGTCAACGTCCAGATAGCTGCCAGAGGATGCAACATGCAATCCCTCAAAGTAGCAAAGAAATCAGAGAAAGGGAAAAGTCTATCCTTACAACAGGAGGGCGACCTCATGGATGTAGCTAGCGGCTGACCGGGAAGGTGTGCCTTTGACTGGTAATCTCGGAAAACTCGTAACGGGCGGAGGTGTCAAAACAAATGTGGGCACCCCGACGCATGTTTTTATCTAATGAAAAATCGTCCAAGCCTTCCATCAAAACGTTCATTTTCCCCATAGTCACTAGGAAGCAGCAGACGCCGGCTCGCACTGTCATACCGACAAGAGCGGCAGTCTCTATCAAGAAATAGACGCCGGCTCACGCTGTCACACCGACAAGAGAGGCAGTCTCCTCCAAGAAATTGGCGCCGTCGCAGTCACCCTAAGTAGTAGACGCCACGGCAGTCACCCCAAGAGGTAGACGCCGTCGCAGTCACTCCAAGTGGTAGACGCCACGTTAGACGCTATCAAGAAATAGACGCCGGCCACACTGTCACACCGACAAGAGCGGCGTCTCCTCCAAGAAATTGGCGCCGTCGCAGTCACCCCAAGTAGTAGACGCCACGGCAGTCACCCCAAGAGGTAGACGCCGTCGCAGTCACTCCAAGTGGTAGACGCCACGTTAGACGCTATCAAGAAATAGACGCCGGCTCACACTGTCACACCGACAAGAGCGGCAGTCTCCTCCAAGAAATTGGCGCCGTCGCAGTCACCCCAAGTAGTAGACGCCACGGCAGTCACCCCAAGAGGTAGACGCCGTCGCAGTCACTCCAAGTGGTAGATGCCACGTTAGACGCTATCAAGAAATAGACGCCGCTCACACTGTCACACCGACAAGAGCGGCAGTCTCCTCCAAGAAATTGGCGCCGTCGCAGTCACCCCAAGTAGTAGACGCCACGGCAGTCACCCCAAGAGGTAGACGCCGTCGCAGTCACTCCAAGTGGTAGACGCCACGGCCGACATCATCAAGAAATAGACGCCGGCTCACACTGTCACACCGACAAGAGCGGCAGTCAGTAACAAGGAGCACTCGCCGGCTGACACCGTCACACCGGCAAGAATGACAATCACCCTCAGGAAATAAATACCTCGACGGTCACGACCAGCGCAGTTGATACTCGCAAAGCGATCAAAACGCCTTAGAAGCGTTGCACGGTTGAGGAACGCACTCTAAGACTGCCTCGACCAAGCCAAGGCGGAAACAGAATAGACGCCCAGTTAATAACATAAAAAAAAAATCAAGACAAGAATGAGAATAGACCTCGGCCGAGCCAGAGACAAAGCGAAACGTTAAGTACAGATTGAGATGCTCAACTGTTAGCACAAGGAAAAGGGAATGAGGTAAAGACCTCGGCCAAGCCGGAGGCAGAAGAAACGAGCTCTTATTAAATATGTTCAACAAATTACAAGAAATACAAACGACGGCCGTCCCCATAAGGGTCAGCCAAAGGACAACCCGCCAAAGTTGTACAAAATACAAAGACGGAAAGGCAAAAGGGTACAGACATCATCTCCCTATGTCTGTTGCTGCTCGCCATCAGCAGTGGTAGCAGCGTCTCCTTCGGTGGGCAACCCAGCGGCTTTCCTGGCAGCCTCAGCCTTTGCCTCGGCAGCCTCAGCTTCCCTCATTCTCTTGGCCTCCTCATTGGCCGTCTTCGCCCTCTCGGAAGGGTGCTGCCTCCTCCTCGGCCGCCTCCCCGCTCTATCTTCACCCTCACCGCCTCCTTGACCCTCTCCTCCACGGCCTTCTCCTTAGCTTCGAGCTTGTCGTCAAACACCTCGTCGAATTTGCTCCACGGAAAGGAACCTTCAAGAGAGAAGAGCTCCTCAATTACTTCCCTGGCAGCTGCTTCGGCCAGATCCCGGAATTCGGAGCACATGTCAGGGAGCATTTTGGTTTGGAGCATCTCAATGTCGTCCTCCTTTTGCCTAATGATGGCCTCCTTGCTCCGAATCACCTTCCCCGGATCTCAAACCGTTCCTCGAATTCATTCCTCTGCTGGAGATAGAGGTCGGCGTGCCTCGAACGAGGCCACACTTCGCCAAAGAGCTCTTCAACTTTGGCCGCGAAGCCTCGGCCTTGGCCCTCTCAAAGAAGGACCTCCTTTTCAGCGTCCTCCCTGAGCTTTCTCTCAGCCAAGAGCGCCTTCTCGGCCTCCCCCCAAAGCCTCTGCTCATTGAGAAGATCCAGCTTCGCCTTCGTGGCCACCTTCTTAGTGGCATTAAGCTCAAAAGCGGATTGAGCCGCGACCTTCTCCTCGCTCCATGATACGAGCGCCGGTCGCTCGTTCCACCTCGCCGCCTCTTAATCAACCTCGCGCCTTCCGCCACAAGGCGAGACGAAGAGCCGGTGGCGACGTTATGATCACCGGCTTGGGACGGAAAGGGAAACCTTCGGGATGAAGAGTCGGTAGCGACGTTATGATCACCAGCCTGCGCAGGGTTCTCCTCCGTTTGCTGCTCAACAAGAGCGGTGGCCGACAGCGGTGGATCTACAAAATTTTTTTTTTTTTAAAAAAAGGGGGGGCATCAGTATCAACATACATAGGCATGCCGAAAAGCCTGTCATCGGCAGCGCCTGACGAACCGGCTAAATCTGAGCCACCGGATAGATCAATACCGTGCTTGGCCTTCTTGGCCGAAGGGTGCATTTCCTCGTCGCCAGCGGCTAAGCAACGCGGCGGTAAAGGCTGTCTGCTTTCTTTTACGGACAAGGGGAGACCCCTCCTCCTCACCGGAATCATCGCCATTGGAGACATAAACGACTTCCACCGTCTCCTTCTGAACAGGGGGGGTGGAAGGCGGAGGCGATGTCGACGCCATCAACGCCGAAGGATTTGTTTTTCGCGTATGGCGCGGCATATTACTAACAACCTTCGCCTGGGCCTCCACCACATTCAAGCGTTTGTTCTTTGGTCCATAAGATCATTCGGCGACGTCCCCGCGGTCGTGGGTCAGAGCCTTGGGATGCAAGTTAGCAACGGTTTTGTCTTTGTGCAGCCCCATTCTCCGGAGGATATCCTCAGACAAATCCGGTCCAAAGTGGTCTGCGAAGGAAACAAAGCAAGAATTAAATAGAGGAATTAAATCGAAGTTCGAAGAACAGGAACATTGACAGCGGTGATGGGCCTCATACCGACCCTACTCACCCTGTGCTAAGGCCGGTATGAGGCCGACATGGCAGAGCGGCTCATCCTGAAGAATGATCTGCGTTGGGGGAATCCACCTTTTCGGCACCCCACTCTTGTCCGCCTCAAAGAGCCTCATCGCCAGCCTCTCATCCTCCTTAAGAGGGACCCTGCTGGCATCCATCTTGAGTTTTTTCCGGGAGACCCATCTGTCATGTTCCGCCTTAGTCTCACACCGCAAGTTAACTTGGTGCTTTGAAAGCAATGGGGCGTGGATAGTCATCCCAAGACCTTAACGTACACCCACCGATCTCTCCAGTCTTTGCAAGAAGTAAGTTTGTCAACAGAGACATAACCCTTCTCCATGTGCACACTGTACCAACCGACGCGCCAGAGATTGACGGTGGAGATAATGCAAAGACGGAATAAATTCACCGTCGGGGCCTCCCCCTTGAAGAGACAAAGCCACACAAAGCCGACTATCGTCCTAATGGCCAACGGATGCAGTTGGGCCACAGCGACGTTCATAGCTTTGATGATAGCCATGACGTACTCGTTCAGCGGAAACCGGAGCCCGTACTCCAAGTGTCGCATATATACACCGGTATGGCCCGGTGGAGGGCAACAGACGGCCCCCCTCCTCGGGGATGACAATCTTGTATCCCCGCCAAAGAAAAAGTGGCCCTCGAAAAACTTCTCACCGAACAACGCCAACTTATGGGTCCAAGCTCGGTCAACGCTTGCCTTACAGACGTCACCGTGATCCATAACGTACCGCCTCCTCTCTTTGGGACGAGCACTTTCCGCATCATCACCGAAATCATCACCAAAATCACCATATAAATCATCATCCTCCCATTCCTCCAGAATTTGAGGATCAACTTCAGAGAAGGAGACCTAGGGCCCTCCGGCGGGTTTTACTAGGTCCAAAGATCGCAGAAAAACATGGTCACAACAAAATACTAGCAAGATAAAAGAAAAATTTGTTTGTTTACCTCGAAGAAAAACACTCGCCGGATCAAAGAAGGACCAATCAGCGAACAGCCCATGAAGCGTCACCCAATCAGCGTGCAGACACGTGTCGGACATGCAACCACGAGATGTCAATCGTTGCAACAGTTAGACGTCAATCAATGCAACAGTGACCAAGCGTCTTCAACACGCCCATTCATATCTCTCCGCCTATTCACCTTCCTCAACAAATTCCCAAGCATCTGTTCTCCGCCGCCACTCGATCAACCAAGCTAGGTAGCGCGGCCGGGGGGCAATCAAAAACAACCTAAGACTCTCAATCCTGGTCTCGGCCAGCGTCACTTTCTTTTCCACATCGGATACCCTTTACGCATCCATGTGGAGGGGGGATATGGTACGGCCTAAGGTAGACCAGGCCGAGGTAAAAGAAGCCGCCGCAGAAGAAGCCGATGCAGAACATTTGTTACAAATTACTTGCGCAGAATATACGCTCAAACGTACATCGGAGCCCATACCACGGCATAGACTACGCTGGGGGCAAATTGATGGGGCATATTCTGCACCGCTGACCAAGTCAACATATTGAACAAGGTCAAAGATATCCACAGCAAGTCAACGACTTAGACAACCTAGCCGATGCAGCCCATCGGCCTGTTAGCCTGGGTCTCGGCGTGACAGCCTGCCAGCCGGGACACATACCCGCGTACTCATATCCAAGACCCCTCGGCGGTGAGTCAACATGGCCCGCCGGCCTGCCATAGGTCCCCCGGCCGAGGGGTAGATCAGTCTTTCCACCTGCTAGCCACTTGGCCAATTGGCCACTACGTGACAAAAGGTGAAAGCCTATAAATACTCCTCAACATTCATTGAGGAAAGGATCCCATCCCACAACTGAACCTAAACAAACTATTCATCTGGTAATATCTTCCTTATCTCTCTACAATACATACCTAGCCAAGTAACACAACTTAATCCTTTAAGTTCACTGACTTGGGCGTCGGAGTGAGTACGCTTGGCACAAAGCCAAGCCCTCAGTTCGTTCATTGTTGCAGGAGAGGCCGAGAGGAACGATAAAGGCAAGACGGGTTCAACTCAAGACATCATTCTACAAGCCACGGGTGGTAACAAATACATGCTCTGGAATTACACCCGGAACACCGCCAATTATCGACCGGGATAACCCGTGGGTCATTACTAAAAAAATTACATATTTTGATATTATAAGTGGAAAAATTACTTTAACACGTGAAGAAGTATTTGAACATGTGTTTAGGTATTGGACAGTTAGCTTTGCTAATGTTGTGATGCGTGGTAATAGAGTACCCATGTTAATTTGGGATCATACAAATAAAAATAGGGGAATTCCAAGAAAATATATTGGCGAAAATATATATTTTGAAAGAGAGCCTAATGATACTTATTTTCTTGGTTGGACAAATGTTGCTTGTGATTTACATATTAATCGAAATTGGTTTGCGTTGAGGTATTAAAAATAAGAGTTTCCATTTTAATATCTTAAGACGAAAAAATAATTAATAGTTCGCGCATCAGTGTGATGGAGCTAAGGGAGTAAGGGGCAGTAATAAAAATGGTCAGAGTTTTATAGTTGATATTATTTCATTTGTAATTCGCTCGCTCTCTAAGGACAAATCCCTATTTTGTTTGTCCTTGATTTTTTTTATACATTAGATCTTAGGTTTGAGTCTCACATAGTCTTTGCTTTTTATAATTATTTAGAAAAAAAATTGATCTATATATGAAGAAGCTTTGTAATCGATTTAATATTTTTTTTAATAAGGTAAGAAAAATAATTTGATCATATAGGGTAAAACCATTATATCTCATCCTTTTAAATAAGTGAAGTAAGTTAAATCCACCGACTTTCAAACCACCTCGAAAGAGTTGGACATGAATGTCCAATAGAAGCCATAAAATCCAAAACCTTGTCGGTTTCACGAAAGTAATGTTTAAGTATCACTTCAACGAAGAAATGAAGGTCTAATTTCACATTCTTGATAATACTAGAAATTTATCGAGGAATTTGTCACGTACTACGAATTGAGTTAATAACACATAAATTGTCACCCTCCACGACTAAATTTGAGATTCTTAAGTATTTAGCTGCTAAAATGTCTTTTTATAAAGCGAGATGAGATTCCGCAACAAGAATACTATTAAATTCGCAGTTTTTTTATCCTAACAAAACGACTTTACCATTATGATATCTTATACAATATCCTAAAGCAGCTTGATTTCCATCTACTTTCGACCCGTCAAAATTTAGCTTTAGAAAATCATTTCTACGTTTCTACCACCAAATTACTTTTTTACTAGTAGTGTTTCTAACTGATTCGTCTTTTTCGAGAATGATGAGATCCTTATGTCTAGTTTTATTCCAAATCGTGATGCTATTACCGCATAACAGAATAATTTTGCTGATATTGAAATGAACATCATTAAAGATAATGTCATTTCTATAATAACATTCATTCCACAAATAAAAATAATCCTAATGAAATCATCTTTTGGAATTAATTCTTTGACATAATTGAGTTTTATCATAAAATTTTGACTTGCAATATTATCATAATGTGACAAAAAATTGTTAAAACTAATAATATTTTTGTCTTGGATAACATAACCAATCAAGGAACATTTATAAAAGAAATGGTCTTTGTTTTCAATAGGATGGTTGCACAAAACACAATTAGGTGGGATATTAATTTGACTTTTAAGAAGCATGCCTTTCATTGGGAGGCCGTCAATAAGGCTTTCCAAAGAAAACAAATTAACTTTAAAGGAAGATTCAATTTCATGGAAAAACATTTTCAAGACTTTGATCGAACAAACCTTGAGCTAACCATGTTTCTGTTTTGATAGAAAAATTTCCATCTACAGATAACACCCAAAAGAAGGTATCTGGAATATCATTATGTGGCAGTGGAATATTGTTAATCTGATTAACAATATCGTTATTCACTAAATTAGATAGTTTACAAGCATCCCATTGTTTATCAGAGGTTATGAAATCTTTAACCAAAAGATTAAAATTACGAGTACTATCATCACCGATATTGCTGGTAAGTGGGTGTGAAAAAACCCAGTTATCAGACCAAAATTTAATGTTGTTACCATTACCTACCTTCCATCTCAGCCCTTTACTAAATAGAGCCTGAAGACTCATAAGTTTACATAATTGCCAAGAAGAGACTAAATTAGGCTTATGATCAAAGAGCGGACAATTTCTCAAGTATTTTTTAATTATCACTTTGACTCATATACTTTCTTTATGGGAGACTTAAACCTAAGTTCTAATGTATTAAAAAAAAATCAAGGATAGTGATAAAATGGGGATTTGTCCTTAGAGAACAAGCGAATTGTAAATGAAATAAGATAAAAAAACTCTGAACATTTTTACTACAGCCCCCGCAAATTGCCCCCTTAGCTCCACTACGTTGATGCGCGAACTATTAATTCCTTCGCCTTAAAATGTTAAAAATGAAAACCCCTATTTTTAATACCCCAACGCAAACCAATTTCAACCCCTAGATTAATATGTAAATCACAAGCGACATAGGTCCAGCCAAGAAAATAAGTATCATTAGCTACTCTTTTAAAATATATGTTATCACCAATATATATTTTTAGAATTCCCCTATTATTACTTGTATGATCCCAAATTAACATAGGCAATCTATTACCATGCACTACAATCTACAACGTTAGCATGCTAATTGTCCAATACATAAACACATGTTCAAACACTTCTTCATGTGTCAAAGTAATTTTTTCACTTATAAATCAAAATATGTAATTTTTCTAGTAGTGACTCACGTATTATCCCGCTTGATAATTTGAGGGGGGGGGGGGGGGGGGGGGGGGGGCGAGGTGTCAGTGTCCTTAATTTTAATTACAGTACATGCGGGTTCATATATGGGTTCGAGTTGGAATTGATTATTAATTGTTTTGTTTTTGTTTGGAGGAAATTATAATAGTATGTTAGGTGGGTTGTTGTCAACATTTTGTAGGGTAATTTTGAAGAATACAAATAATTTTGATAGGGAAATTGTATTTGAGAGTTTATATGAAGTATTTTCATATCAATAATGGTTTAATCTACATACTTAGCTATTCTTTCTATGATAACCAGATTTAATAATCCTAATTAAGGAGTTTTAAATGGAAATAGATAGATACTTAGATAATGAAGAGATATTATACTTTTTTTTTCTTGTTTTTCTAAGTGAAACTTTACTATACATCCATTAATCTAGAATTTAGCTATTCTTGTTTATGATGGATATATGTCCATCTTAAACTTAAAATAAGTCAAATAGATATATTGAACATGGTAAAAATGCTCAAGAGGTAGCAAAAAGCTTGTCGCTCAATGGTGTACAATTTGGCCCGTTTCAAATTTAATTAAGACAACTATGCTCACCCGATCTTAAGAAAGACCCACTGTATACTCATTAAGAAAAACGATTTTTGGGCCATCATTTTTCAAGTTTATTTTTCTTTTTAATTAACTGATTATGGTTATGAGAATATGTGGTTGTGAATCTGTTTTGCCAAATATTAACGTAAAATATCAACAAGGGTTGAACCTAATAATAAAAAGTCCACATCCTGACCATGAAGTGAGGGGTTCGAAATTGCCTTGTTGGTAGGCAATTTGTTAACACCAGTGTAGGTCCTCAAAGAGATCGGTGGTCTACCCCGACCTTATACTAGGTAAGGCCTACCCATAAACTTAAACGTTTATATACCAAAATAGTTTGTTAGATGATTTTTAAACCACATTTACAAATTAAAATACTTTCTTAGACCCTTAGTATATATCACAATGTACGGTAAAAGGAACTGCTGTGGAGTTAATGGAGTACATAAGATTTTTGAGCAACTCCAATAGCAAGCTACAAGACCTTGTAGTTTGTCTTTCTCCATCATTTTTTAAGCAACATTTCATTAAAACTACAACCCCCTTCAATGGTAAATTACAATAAATCTATCATACAAGGTCTCACATCACAAATAAATATTGTAATATAATTTTTTAAATGTTTTTAATTAATTATTTTATTCCTTTTTAGGCTAAGAAAGGTAGCTTGACAAAACTACACTTGCTTGCAATTAGGAACATATTTTGTACGCCAATGTTAAGTATGCTGCTTGATTATTTTTCAATAATTGCAAGCAAATCCGTAAATACGACCATTGGAGTTGCAAATACTCCTTGAAACATTGGCAAAGTAATTGGTTGCTTCTAAGGGTGTATGTCCAACTTCTAAAAGTTTTTTCTTTATTAAAGTAACTGCATAAGTGCATGACTAGAATTTTATTGATTGGATATTGTACTAATGATACTAAGTACAAATGTGATATACCTGTTTGAAATGATAAAATGTATGTATTAAATTTCTACTTAACAACGAATATATAGTTGCTTGTGTTCACACTAAATTGTTAAAGGATACATCATATATATATATATATATATATATATATATATATATATATATCACATCATCAATGCCCAAAATATTGAATAGAAATTGGGAATTGTTAAAAGTTCAACACTTTCAATTAGTAGGGCGTTTGATTTAATAAAGGGAAAGGGAATGATGAAAACAACAAAGGGGATGAAGGGAAAGAATGAAATTACCTATAATTTAACTCATTGTTTGGTTTGATTAAAGAAAGCGAATGCCAAATATTCATCTACCACCTATAATTTCAATCACTGATAGCAACAATCACGCCATACAACTACCACCACCACAAGGCGACGTTGACGCCAATACAACAACCCTTGTTGCTGGAACTACCTTCGTGCCCCACCCAACCATCATCCTTCCTGTGCATCTTCATTCAACACCACTAGAAACACCACTTAAAACCCACAAAAAACACCCCGAACACTCAAAGACCCCTTTTACACCCCCGAAACCACCAGATCTTTTTTGTGGGTCTTCGGGATGTTTTTTTTTGTGGGTTTTAAGTGGTGTTTCTAATTCTATGAAGGGAGATGCGCATAGAGGATAAGAGGACCGGCAACCTTGGGTGGGGCGATAACGATGAGAGATATGTCGTTCGTGGCGGATGTTTATGGTAGGAACAACTTTGGTGGTGGTAATGGGTCTTGGTAATGATGGTGAGTGTTAGGGTGGCACATAAGTGGTAGAGGAGGCGCTTGGATGGAGGGCGACGACCAAGTGATGGTTGGCGATATAGATGTGGTGGTGATGACTGATGATGGTGAGTGGATTGGTGATAGTGATAATATTGGTGGGTGAGTAAGGAGGAAATAATGGTAAGAGAGGGTTCAATTTATTAGAGGAATTTGGGGTAACGGGAAGGGATGGGGTAAAAGAATGATTGAAATGGTTAAACAAACATACACAAAAGGATTCATTAACTTTGTTTCCTGTACCCTTTGTTGAATACCCCCAACCAAACTTCCTCTAACTATTCTTAATGGGTAAGGTGTAAGATAACATGAAACACCCAATTTACTATTTAAGATTTTTTTTCAAAAGCGTATAAAGTAATATTAGCAATTAACGTAAAATATCTCGTCAAAATATGAAAAAAATCATCTGATATTATTAACCTTATGAGATAGGGATTTTATATAGATATTCATTACGTGATCAGTTACCAATAGTGTAACAAATTTGAATAAATTTGTGGCTAATCGAGTCAAAACATAAGTTTTACAAAAACAATTCTTAATTTAAGCCAATTAAGGTCATTTGTTAACAACTAATTTATGCTTTTATTTAGGGTCATTTGTGAACAATTTTTTTTTCTTTTAACTACCTTATATTTTTTTGTTAATAGCTACCAAAAATAGGATTTCGGTGACCATATATGAGACTTTGGTGATGACTTGTTTTTCTCCGTAGAAATGTATAATCATCTTTAAAAAAATGGTAAATTGATAACTTATACTTTGCCTAACAACACTTTTCAAAACGTATTCCAAAGATAGTTTTTTTTTCCAAAACTTATACCCAAAATTCTATTTTTTTTCCAAACTTAATACTGAATCTCAAAAAGAGACATAAAATGACTGTTACCCTTACTAGTTAACTCATCCACCCATTCTCACCCATATTAACTCATTAATCTCTCCAAACACACCACATACACCTCACCACTACCACCACCACCATTTTTTCCCCACTTCTGCCACTATTAAAAAAAGCTCTTCTGAATCAATGCAGGTTTCGACTCATTCTCATCTTCTCCTGTTCTTTAGATTTTTCCTAAACTTTCCTTTCATTTTCATTAATTATTTAAGCCTTTTCTTGAGAAACAATCAATTCTTATTCTGGATTTCTTCACTTGCTAATTCAACTGTCATTGTAAATTAAAACAAGGCAGCAAAAAGTGACTAGTAAAAAGAAAGCTCCCTTCTCCCTGACATTTAGATCACACATGAACCACCCTCTTTTATGAGATAAATAAGCAAGCAAGAAGCAAGATGATAGGAAGGAAGTACACTCAATTCACATGCAATTTAACAAATTAAAATAACGGATGCCTCAACATTCTCTCTCCTCCTTTCTACCTTCTTTCACCATCATCGTCACCTCACCGCCTCCATCCTCTGACGCAAAAATTTCTCCGTCAAATGTCTTTCTTCTCCCACCCCTTTCCCAACACTTACTCAATACCAGCTTAAACAACTCACCGCCAAAAATGTGGTCGATATGCTTTTGCCAGATAATATTAGTAGAGATAACCATTTGAGATAACCATTTGATATGCTTTTGCTTAAAAAGGCTATTCAGTCCCCTGATATTCCAGAAGCCTATATTATTACGCATTACCTCTAGGGAGAGGTAATGCACTACTATTTTTACTCACTCCAACCTTAGGCGCAGTATTACTTAAAGCCTCAAGGAAAGATGAGTTACCAACTTTTGTTGAACTTTTGCCTGCTTCAATAACTTCTTGTCTACTAAGTCAAATTAAAGGCCTTGTTGGAGTATCAATTTGCTTATATGTATCATCCCTATGCCAAACCAACTGTAGCTTATGAGGAATTTCATTAGGTGTAACCAGTTCCACTACTGGGGGGGATTTGGTTGGGGGAACTGTCACTGGTACCCAAGTTTTAGCAGGTTGCTTTTGGTTAGGAACCCATTTCTTTTGCACAACATGAGGTTTAGGCTTAGGTTTTTTGCAGTTAACCCCTTCATGACCAATCCCTCTAAAGACCGTAAAAACAATAGGCTTTCATTCCCATTCCAGAGTAATCTTGACAAGTTGACCAGCCTCATCGAGGAATTTCACAAAACCGGGTAACTTGTTACCAAAAGGTACCTCTATAACACCCCAATCTACCAAGTAGCCTTACCAAGACCTTCCCTAGCAGATAAGGGCGTTACCATCTCGGTTGCCCGAGGACAGTAATAAATAAATGTCTATAAAAGAATGGTTATGTTATATTACAAGTGATTTAAAACCAACATACAATATAAAAGATACAACTCAAGACCACTATCAGCTATGTGGAACTATCTCTGTCATGACTCGTGGTAGACTCGTCCCTCCAAGCACACAACTATGATCCAAACACTAACTTGCTAAGACTGACTGCTCACCATAGTGGATCACGGTAGATGATGTATTCTTTATTTGTAACCTCACAAGTGAACAAGGGTGTCGCGAGTATGTGAAGGTCGAACCCAAGAGACGATATCTATGGCACTAGGATTGGTTATTTAACTACTAGTTTAATTCAACTAAAAGAGAATTGAGTGATTTAATTAACTAAAGAGAATTACTAAACAAGAGAGATTACACAAGTGCTATGGATGGTGATTAACAATAATTAAGAGACTAGGATATTGGGTTCACTCATATGGTTAAGGGAAGACATGTATATGGTGATAAATTCGAAAGCAAAAGCATAGAAAAGACTCTATCTCTCGATATGAGACTAATCCCTAAGTTAAGACTGATTAAGTCCTCACCTAATCAACTCAACTACAACTTTATCATGCTAATCCTACTTACTAGTCAAGTTCTCACTTAACAAGTAAAGATAGATAGTGGAAGCACTTTAATCCTCATTCAAGCATTAACACAAACACCTATCATGCATAATAAAATTGATATGCTTAAACTCAAGAATTATAACACTCTATGCTATAATATATCCTCATGAATCCATATGAAATCCTCCTCCAACCTAGTAGGGTACTACTCACACATAGTTGTGATAACAAACACAAAAGATGAATAATTTGACATGTAACAAGCAAGATGAGACATAATATGAAGATGGATTACTAAATAGACGTGAATATGTAAACAATTGAAAGATAAACAACAATAACGAAGATATTATACAAATAATAAAGACAAAGTGCAATCTTTGATTATATGGAAGAACAATCTTCACCAATCTCCAATTTACAACCCAATACTAAATGTAAACAATCCAACAATACTAATTCTAAGCTAAGATAACAAGTAACTAAAGATTGATTGAAGAAAGATTCAAGATTAAGGGTTTTCATAAGATTAAGGTTGTAATTTCAGATCTAGGGTATTCTTCTCAAATGATTAGGAGAGGGGGTATTTATAGGTTGCACCATAATTAGGGTGAAATTACAAATGGGCTTCAAAATGCGGAGGAGGACTCCCAGCCGGGTGGCCGGCTGCCGGTGCTCAGCCCGGCTAGGAGTTCGCTCGAAGAAAATTATATTTTCCAAAGTCATCAGGTGTCATCAGCCGGCGGACCGGCTGCCGGTGCTTGGCCGGCTGGGAGTACCTTGACTTCCTCATTTCCTCGTTGACTTCCTAGCTTCTTCTTGTAATTCCAACCGGGTAGCCGGCTGCCGGTCTTCCGACCGGCTAGGAGTTCTCTGTAACTTCACTTGATTCTTTCTTCCTCTTGTTCTCCCAGCCGGGTAGCCGGCTACCGGTGGCTTGACCGAGTGGGAGTTCGTTGTAACTTCTTCTAAATAACCTTGTTGTATACCTTGGAGGGATCCCAGCTGGCTGACCGGCTGCCGGCCTACCAGCTGGGGGTACAACTCATCTCTTCTTCCTCCTTCTTCCACACTTAGTCTAACAAAACGTCTTCTTGCTCCAATTCCTCCGTCTCCGCCTCAATTCTTGCAAGGGAGGCACAATGTCATAGTCTAGGGAATCAGGGTACAAAATGCAAGGAAGGACATATAAAACCGACTCAAATTGAGTCGGAAAGTATGAAAACAGAGGAGGAAGATGGTGCAAATGAATCTTATATCAAACCTCCCCACACTTGAACATTACTCGTCCTCAAGTAAGTCCAAAATCAATGCACAAGACACTACTATAGTAAGTATCAAGAGTGCGTGCACAATATAAGCATCACTCAATTATTCTACTACAAAAGCCGATCGAGTATTAGCGCACTCAACGCCCTTTCAACTCACGTAGTTGTATGAGGTAAAGGACGACTCATGAGGCAAGTGAGGGCTTGCAAGAAAAATGCGGCGCATTCAAACATGTAAGCACAAAAACAAGTAGTAGAATGCATCTAGCAAAAACGGTCCACTTCCTCATCTAAGTGGCCGAATTATCAGCTTCAAAAACATGGTCTCGGTAGAAAAATACCGTCTTAGAATCTCAATGGAAGTGCCAACTCCCTAGGCATGGCCTAGGTAACCCTAATGTGTCCAACAAAGCTCAAGAAACAGATTCTAGAGCGAGAAAGGGGAAAGAAGGACTAGACCTCCGAGAATTACAAAACCAACACAAGATTCAACCAAGGAACCCATGACTAAGGGGACCTATGTCAACGACATCCTCACATTTTTCACTTATCTCTCATTAGAGTTACGAGTGTTTTTGTGCAAAAAGTAACAAAAACACTCTCCTACTCCGACTCGTGAGAACGTGCCCGCAATCTAATGTGTAAGACCGTTCTATGTCCAAATGAGATGCAAAACGTAACAATGCACAAGCCATGAGATAAGGGTTGTAACAGGGCTGAGGGGTAGGACGAAAAGGGATTGGTGCAAGCACCATTTGGATATGTGGAGTTCAAATCAAGAATTATCGACACATTACACCCCATTTCTTATTGCAACATATGAGACACGTTTATGCCCTAACATAGAATTGACAACCAACACTATGCAAAAATTGCATAAACCCAACTCAAATTGGAAAAATTTGAAAATACTCCTCTTATTTCAACAAATGAGCAACGTTTACACCCCAACAAAAACTCGGTTTCCCAAATCTTGCAAAAATTGTGTAAACCCGACCCACTTTGGAAAAACATCAAATTGCCCCTTTATTTAGCAACGGCTTTTTTTACGCCTTTTAATGATGAGGAGGGGTGTTGCTTGCCTATTTGTTTTCTTAACACATACAGTATATATATACACACAACTAACTCTTTTTGGAATTTTCAAAACTTTTTCACTTTTCTATTTCGTTTTTCATTTCAACATTAATACTTCTTATTTATTTACAATGCCAAATGCGTGCCAAATTCCGACTCGAGTGGATATGTACATTATCCATCATTACGACCCAAATCACCTCCTAAAGAACTACTACAAAACCGGCCAATTATTGATGAAGGAAGGGTGGTTATGGAATGTAGCTATTTTAGTGGGTTTGCCAATTGAAAAGGCTAAGGCTCAAAGGGGCTGAATAAAAAAGGGAGATAATTGAAGGGACAGAACAAGGCAATTAGGCTATGTGAGGTTCATATGCATGTGAAAACAAAATTTATTTCATAACTTGTGCAAAAAAAACGAAATGCAAATCATGGTCTAAAGACGGAATGACACACTTATGCGTCTAGGCATGACACGTCCCGCGAGAGGCCTACTCACAATCCTAAATGAGGGTTGGCCATGAATGTACCAACCCTAGAAGGCTCTAATCCTCACATATGAGTATCTAGGTCGAGACTTAGGTCTAGCATACGGTCAATAGTCTCACAAGGTGGCCTAGACTCGTTAGTCGAGTCCCAAATTTCCCATGGCTAACCTCGTAACGCCCCGGATAAGCAGACATGCAGCTTAAAATAGCTCTTTTTATTAATAATAAATAGCAGCGGAAAATAGGGCCTCACCGTCGTATTTCCCATGTGGAAAATACAAGGCTATTACAAATATAAAGATAAATACACTGTTAAAGCTATAAACTAATAACTCTATTACATATTAATTCTATTAGGTCATTGGTCCTATCTGAATTCCTCACACTTGTCCTTCCCAATACTTATACCTGAAAAAGAATGAAAGTAACGGAATCAGCCAATCACAGGCTTAGTATGACTCCGGTCACCTCCACCGACCCTAGTTTCCTGTTTTTAATATTTTAATAATATTAAGGTCTCACAAGACTGTAATAGAAAGGTCTCACATGGATACCATTGAATCATAACACAGACATGCACAACCTGTCATTTTAATATGAAAAAACTCATTCCACTCTTATACCGGTCTACCATTACTGAAAGGAGAGTCATTACGGAGTCAAAACTCCTCCGGACCAAGCCCACCTCCATGTACATAGGATAAGAAATCCGTGTCTGAGACCCATCTCGGCCATTGCCGGATAACATAATTACCATTCATATGGGGCCATACTTCCCCCTTATCTCATCGTTCATATGGGGTCATACTTCCCCCTTCCCCTCCTTCCATGTACACAGGGCAAAATAATGTCGTCTCTATCCAATAATTGTATCCCGAATGTGACAATTGTCCAATAGCACATTATAACGATAGTACCATTATCACAGTCATAACTTTATAAGAGGGTAAATAATATAACATGTGGGCAGTATAACAATCATAACATGAAATTAAAAATAAAACTAATATAACATGTTATTTCTAATATATTATTTCAAAAGTAAATAATTACTTATATGATGAAGGGTTCCGAAATCATACCTTATTTTTATATAAGAAGTAACAGTTGTAACTACGAAATAATGAAAGATTTATACGTATAAGAGAAAGACCAGATCAAGAGTTGTTCTTGTTTCTTAAAATATTTGTGAACAAAGCTTGCTATTTATAGCCAAGCAATTACGTGACCTCCAAGCCTACCATAGGCTAGTCACCTCCTTGCTAACACGTGTCAATTGACATGTAAGCTTACTTACCATACAAGACAATGCATGGAGAAAGGCACATCACTTTTTGCAATGATTCATCTAATGATTCATCATCCAAAACACGCGTGGAATTAAGGTCGAAGCAAAATGTTCGGTCTGATCTTTCATATAAACGTCTTTCGATATTAACTATATTTTCGTATTAACGGATAACATATATAAAAAATATATCATAAGGGTTAATTAATAAATAATATGTACTCCCACCCTTAATCCGTGTGCCCACATCAAAGGGGAAGAAAAATAGCAGATTGAAGGGAGTATATTTTTTTTTTTGGGGGGGGGGGGGGGGGGATATTACAAACCTATGGACATGGGTGCAAGCCACGAGGAGGGGAAATGCACGATCGAGACAAAAGTCATCCTTGGGTTATATGCTTCCCTTCCTTGACCATATTTCCAGCACAACATTATATAAAAACTAAGTGCAACAAGAAGGAAACACGACATATATATACATGCGACAATGCATGCAAGGAATGAAAATGACATAAAGGAGACGTGCAACAAAATTGACTAAACCTAGCAGCATATCAACACCAACAATCCAATAGTTCCCCAAAGGAACATCCAAGGCACAAAATCCCATCCTCCTTCAAATATACAATATATATAAAGAAAGACCAGTAAAGGAGTAAGAGATTAGAACGGGTTTACCAAGCGGTCTTCCAGCTCCTTTTTGCCTCAAATGGTCAATGTCTATGCCAAAGGTTAGCCAACAAACAAGCATATATATATATACAATGCAATGTTTTTGTGATTTTTGAAGGTTTTTCTATATTTTTTTTAATTTTTTGAATTTTTTACCAAATTTACAAATTATTAACAAATGTAAAATTATTTACAAATATATGCGAAGTAGATATTTCCCTCCCCACACTTAAGGTTTACATCGTCCTCGATGGAACAAAATGTAGGGAGGAAAAAGAAAAAGAAAGAACATATTTTTGTATTTTTGTAATTGCTTTTTCAAAATAAAAACTTGTTTTTGTATTTTTGGTTTATTTTTTTTCAAAATTAAAATCATGTTTTGATTTTTTTTGTTTTTTTTTGGGCCTCCTCCCCACACTTGCTATGTGCAACACCCGGTGACGGGGGAAATGTGGGTGAGAGGCAAGAGTAATGAAAAAGAACGTGTTTTTGTATTTTGTTGATTTTTTTGAAAATAAAAGACATGTTTTTGTGAGTTTTTTTGTTGAATATATGAAATCTCCTCCTCCTCCCCACACATATCTATGCTAAATGAATGCAATTTCTATATGTGACAATATATTACAAAATTTAAATCTAATGTAATCTTAAATGAATGCGACTACATGATTCTATTCTACATATCATACAACTAACTAAATGCATACAAAATTGAAATATGAATGAGAAGTTTGGATTGTTGGGAATCATACTTGACATTTGGATTTATAGGGAGATAAGAGGGCCATCATTACTAGGCCTCTTCAAGGTCGGTGTCCTCACCTTCTTCATTATCATCATCTTCATCATTGTCGGTTCCAAACTCGGACTCACGAATAAAATCATCCGTTCTCATTGGCATGTCCGAGCCGAACTCCCCCGTCTCCGTAGTCATATCAATGAACACCCCCGTGTTCCCTCCCGAGCCATTAGCTCCTCTCTCATCAAAAATGGAAAGAGCACCCCCGAACCACCTAGTGTCGTGTCCCTCCCCTTGAGTGGAAGGTTTTGTGGGAAAGACCGGAACACTATAGTAATCGGGACGCAAGTTGATGTCATCGTAGGGATAGGTCCCGTCCTCCGGATGTCCACCATCCGGAGCTAGATAGTATGAGGGGTGGAGGCCGGAGGGATGCTTGTATTGGCACCTTATAAAATCGTCATAGACCGAAAATTGACCGAGAGAATTAGAATGGTCATAGTAGATACGGTCCATGCGTTGTTTAAGACTTTGTCGCTCACTAGCGGCGGTTGCCATACTAATCTTCATCTCCTCCATGAAAGAGATGAGGTCGGTGTGGAGGGGAGGTGGTTGTTGTGGTTGGTGACTGGAGTGATAGAAATCTATATCTCATAACTTAACATATTCATATATGTGATGAATTAATTTAGTCATAAAATTAAACATTGATCTTATGCATGCAAACAATAAATAAATAAAGAGAAGAAATCGTTTTCCTCACATTAAAATTCGGATTATTGGGCACAAGTGAGTTCTCCTACTCACTTGTTCTTGAGCACTCCTAAAATGGAAGAACAAAGGATTCAAGTATAGAATCCCTCCCAATGAATAATACCCAAGGTAACCTCTAAATAAAATTAATATTATTGATACAAGAACAATATTAATTTGAATAAAAATTGACCCAAAATATTTATTTGGTCTCTTAAGTTTCGGTTAAGAGAAGGGAGAAAGAGGAAGAATTTTATCTCTCTAAAACTCTAATTTTAGATGGTGAATGAATGAATAATGCACTAAACTTAGAAGTAGTGTATTAGGCAAATTATAGAGAAACCCCATTGCCTTTCTCTATATACAAAACCGGGTAGGGGGAGTTTTTATGCCCAATGCATGAGCAAGGTGTTCTTCACAAGAGGCACTAGGTATGTATGGCTAGGTTTAGGAAAAATGATTATGTTTTCCACTTAATTAATCAACATAATATTTATCCTAATACTCCTTTATTTCGGTCCATTTGAGATAAAATGGATTCCATTTTATCTTTGTCAATTTGTCAATTTGTCACATGTCACATGTCATGTAAAATTGTTATGTATTTTTAACATATTAAAAATCAACGCATTAATAAAAATACGTCATATACAAAATCGACTTAGTAATTCATAATTACTTGTACCAAAATAATTTACCAATTATAAATCACAACATCTTGTATTTATAATAAATTATTCATTCAAATGCAATTGTTTTCGTAAACAATAATTTTGTGGACAAGGCCCTCGGGAACTGCGTCCGCGGGATCCACACCAGGCATAATCGACTCGAGGTTCTTTCGAATCGAATTAAGACATATTAGAGTCGCCACCAAGTTTTTTGGGAACTTGGAACCGTTCAAGTCAACTTTACACCTTTCATCGAAAAGCATAAAGCCAATCGACTACGAGTGATTAAAGATAAAGACTTGTACCCTATATCACTCGATTTGAATGACTCTCGTAATCCAATGGTATTTAGACGGATCCACAAACCATAGATCTTGAGTAAGGGGTGAGGGTACGTGTTGGGAAGCCCATAAGGACACCCAACCCCGCCCGTCGATAACGGCCTCTACTAAGTCAAGTGTCGGATTTCAAACAAGGTCATAGCTACTGCGATGTATGATATGCAAACGTTGTTTTAACCCTAACATGTGACAACAATCTCTATGTCGTTTTAGATTCAACTAAACTAACTTTGTCAAAGTTGTAATTTAGCATGTGGGTTGATTGATCTAACAACATACAAAACAAAGCAAACAAGGCTTAAGGGGGAATGGGGGAGCCGTTGGGATCTACCTATTACAAACCAGGCATTTCATGCCGACACAACAACGAATTAAAGATACAACTCGATCTAAATACAATTGCTATATACAACGCAATACACGACAACACACACGACCATTTGGCCTAGAAAACCGCGCACAAGAAGGGTGACTCACGGCCTACATGACACACGGCCTTGGGTCACTCCTCGTAATGCGTGCTCGCGCTTAATCTCATTGAATTAGACATAGGGCTACGCACCAAAGCATGCATTAGCATAAACCGGGCCATGTTGCTTTAAACAACATGCGGTTTACTACGCTCCTACAAGCATTGGGAACAACCGTCTAACCAAACAAGACCAAAGTTTTTAGAAAAGGTTTTGACTCAATAAAAGTAAAACAAACTTGAAAGATTACAACTCGATAAACAAACTGTAAATTACAAGCTACAAAACAACAAAGAACAAAGGATAAACAAGGAACGGAAAACGAAACGAGAAAGGCAAGACACACGGCCAACTCACGGCCCAACCAACGGCTAAGACAAAGTCAACCTAGTTCCTAAGTTAGATTAATTGGTTAGATCGAATGATTGCGAAAAGGGATAGGAAACAAGTTAGAAAACGAGTTTAAAACGATGTTGATTGATTGTCGCATGAGGGTGCATTCTACACGGCCTAAAGGGTCTAATTAGGTCAAATTCGCTAATTAATTTAACTCATCGAGTGTCAATAAGAAGGTGCTAATCACGCACTCTTATACTAGCGAGAAATTAGGTGAAAGAGAGAGATGCATTCAATTATTTACAGAATCGTCGATTGATTTTATAACTTACGTCGAAGCCACCTATCGTGTCTAATTAGATTATTAAATTAATTTAAAGTCATCTAAATACGTCATAGGTTAATAATCAGAGGTTAAACTAACATACAACGGGTCCTAGGGTATGTCGATTTGGCCGAAACAATAAGGAGGTCGAGAGCGACGAAAGTTAGACAACTCGTTTTATTTATGCCCTACCTTGAACACGAGGATATGTAAATGAGACGGGGGTGTACGACCGACAGAAGGAGCGGTTTCTTTTCCCATCTCAAGTCAACGCGGGTGTTCATGGTGGTACTTTAACTCATACTCGGACTAACTAGTTTCATAGTTAATTTAAAACAAACGATAAACAAAACAAAAACAAACGAAAAACAAACTATAAAAAAGGCATAAAAAAACGAAATAAAAAAAGGAGAGAAAAGGGGATTTGATGCACCCTCAACCTACATGTATCGTTGACACCGTCTTGGGTCGTAATCGATGGTAGATTTTATCTCGAGAGGCCGTCGTCGACGAAGAATAAAGCAAACACGCGTTTTGGAAAGTTTCTGGACAGCGATTTTAAAACAGTGATATCTCCCTCGTTTCACGACGAAAATTCGATTCGAAAGATTTTTTGGAAACTAGAAAGAGAGGAGAACAGGAATCTTAAAGCAACCCCTGCTTGTTTTGGGTTATTGGGCACGAAAAACGAGCACAAACAGAACTGGACAGACAAGAAGAAACCGCGAAAACAGAGTGTTATTTCACTGCTTTTTCGAGGGATTTCGTGTACTCTCAAGGGCAATTTGGCTCGTAATTCTTTGTCTAATGTGTATATGGATGTTATGTGGTTAATTAGGAACAAGAAACTCGAGTTTTTATGGAGGTTTGATGGAGGAACGAGCGAGTTTTCGAAGGGGACACACAAACAGTTTCAGTTTGTGTGTCGGTTTGGTTTAGGGTTTTTGAAGGATGTTTAGGGTTTGTTTCTGAGGTTTAAAGCTTGTGGGTGATGGTTGGATGTATGGAGAACTTAGAGGAATGAATGTATGGTGAAGGGGTGGTATTTATAAGGAGTTAAAGTAGGTTAAAAGAGAGGGAGAGGCAATCGGGCTCAATCCCGTATGGCTGCTGTCCATCGGTTTTTGTGAGGGTTTGAGGGGGGTTTTCTTGGTGATTAAGGTAAGGTAATATGGGTAGGATATTAGGGTATGGGTTAGGGTTAATGGGTACGGGTTTTGGTAGTGTTTGGAGCGGGTTTGGGCTCGGGAATTGAGCTGCCAAAACAGGGGCTGCTCGGTTTATGCGTGGGCTGGTTGGGGTTGTTTGGGACGAGAATTTGGGCCATGGTTTGGGGGGTTCGAACAAGGGTGGATGGGTAGAGGCTTAGGTGGGTTAGTGTACTCGAGATTCGTGCCAATTCGCAAAGGAAACGGGCTCAAAAACCGAGCTAAAATCGAGCTTAAAAACACACGGTTGAAACGAGTTTTCTTCGCTTTTAAATCGATTTTTCAAATCAATTAACCCATTAAAATAAATGATTTTTCAAACCAAATATATTCATAAAATGATTTTTCAAATCAAATATTTATTTTATTTTCAATAAAATAAACTTGGGAAAATAAATTCAAAATAAAATAAATTAAATTGAATTTACCTAAAAAAAAGCTTTAATTTAAATATCATTTAAATTAATAAAATGAACTCACTAAAAAACATTAATTTAAATATCATTTAAATTAATAAAATGAACTCACTAAAAAAAAACATTAATTTAAATATCATTTAAATTAATAAAATACTTCATCGACGACGCCCATTCTACATCGTAAAACGAACCCAAATAATGACAATGACAACTACATAAATACATGTGTCCTATCATCATCGGGTGTTTGTCGGGTTCTCTATAAATTCCAATATCGACGGATACGGGTATCTACAGAGCCCCCACTTTGACTGAGGCTTGGACAAGGCGAAAGTCAAAGTATACCCCAGGTCCCTCTCGACCTGAGGATTCTTCGGGTCGTTTATAGTCCATTAGACTTGCGTATATAAGCTCGCCAGCCATAAAAAGAGATCATACCTGAAACTTCGTTGGGGATTGACTCTTGCTTCTGCTGTGTCAAATTATCGTCGTTGGTCGTCGACCCATAAAATTGCATATATGGTGAGTTGAGCCTTATCCTTAGGCGCCTACGTATCCGTTTCTGACGGAATCAAACCCGCGTCGTAGTTCGGCAGCTGCTGACTCATGCCCAAAGTTTATCATCTGCTGGCGTTTGTCCAAAATTCATCATCTGCTGACATTTGCCCGAAATTTATCATCTGCTGGCGCCTGTCCGAATGGGACGGGACTTTCCAAGGAGGTTGCCGCCACTTTCATCATTTGCTTTCACCAAGGAATTCTTCCATTTCATACTCTTGTATTGAATTGAATTCGAGTGGATATCTTCCGTTTCATCTTAATAATGGTCTCTCGAAGCCAACGGCTTGAGCCCCGATTCTGAATGGCTCTAAAGTCGAAGACTTTAGAGCCCCCAATGAAGCATATCCTGCTTTGCATTTGAAACACAAAAACGTACTAGCAATAATCATCACATAAGCACATTTGGATCATCGATCCTAAAATTAGATCATTTGAAAGATTGGGTCATCGACCCGAAAATTGAATTTGAAAATTTTGAATAATTGGGTCATCGACCCGAATTTTGAATTTGACATCACTTGGAATGTTGGGTCATCGACCCGAAATTTGAGTTTGAAAGACTGGGTCATCGACCCGAAATTTGAACATGTTGAAAATTTTGAATAATTGGGCTATCGACCCAAATTTTGAATTTGAAATGAATCACTTGGATGTTGGGTCGTCGACCCAAAATTTGATTTTGAGCTTTGAGATTTGAACCATCTGTCCATAATTCGTAAAAGAAGTTTTTGAAATTTTGAAATTTTGGCATTTTGAATTTTTTTTGAAATTGAACCTTGATGGGTGAGCATGAAATACGACTCAGACATTCTGTATGACTCGTAAACAACGTGGGCGTAGCCCGCTACCGTAAAACAAAAAAGGAAAATAAAACCGTAAGTGTGCACGGGTTTTAATTCAATTATTGACTTGTTGGGGGTAGAAATGTAAATTGGCCATTCTGACGCCAAAAGATGACAAACGGGAATCACAAGGTCGTCGGACTTGAGACAGAGATATCGTATGGCATGGGCATGGTCCCAAGGGCACGTAGGAATCAAGATCACTTGGCATTGACAAGGTGGATTAAACTCACAGAGCAACAACGTTGGCTTCGCCCAGAAACTAAACACAGACTGATTTTATGAGAACACTTAGACATCACACATGACTCTTGTTGGGAACATTCTGTCACTCTTCTCCTCGCCTCCTTTCTTTTCAGCGAGTTTCATCATTTCTTGCCACCGCCTTCTTTCTTTTCAGCGGGCTTTTACTATTTTTTCTTCCACGCCTTCTTTATTTTCAGCGGGTTTTTCATATTTTCTGTTCCCAACACAAACCCACATCTATGTGACTCAGCATCTTTGCCTAAACCATTAGATAAAGCTCATTCTGAGACTTGATACTATTCATCCGAACCTATATCCTTATCCTAGCCTACATCGAGTGCTAAGACCGACTTAAACAAAGGTGGCTTCATTTGGACTTGGTTAAGACCCGTAAGAAATCGACAAGATAACAACTTGGTTGATGAGTGGATTGAATCCCTTATTCTGAAGGACTGCCTACGTATTCGCGTGGAGCGAAATCAAATCCGACGTAGTTCGATCAAGGTGCATTAAATTGACATATTGATTGTGTGTACACACTCGAAGGTTTCACCTAAGGTATCATGTCGCATCCCATTTTAGCCTGTAAGGTACCGTTAAATCTCGTGTCTAGGGTTGGTACAAAAGGTTGTGGTTCTTTGGGATGTGGAGCTTGGCAACAAAAGGCTTGAATAGTGGACCGTCGTTCTGAAGGTTCATTTTGTGGTGTTAAGGCCAAGGGCTATGGCTTATAACGTGGTTGGAAATGGTGTCTCGGGTTTGATGAAACCCGAGTGCAAATGGGTTGGAAAATGATGTGGGTTCAAATTTCCATGTCTGGACCCTAAAGGCTAGGTATAACAACACAAGCGGAATGATTCTCAAAATTTCCGACTATCCCCTTGTAACTGTCTCAGGAAGGACTTAGGGGTAAAGAGGTTACTACTTAAGCTTTTGGGCTTCGCCCATTGAACTTCAATTTTGGGTATTTGACTTGAATTCTGGCTTCCGTAACTTCGACATTCAACCAAAAAGCATTCCACAATAACTTCAACATCTTTTTTCTTTTTTCTTTTTCTTTCATCTTTTTCATTTTTCTTTTCATCATTTTTTTTCATCTTTTTTCCTCTCTTTGAAAATGTTCTTCTATTCATTCTCTTAGTCATAAATGGATACACCTTGAAAACTGGGCTTCGCCAACTAATTTGGGTAAGAACTAACAATTCCTTGTTAGAACGGGTTGATATCTTCTCTCTTCGAGATGGGATGATTTTGTTGGGGAAAAGGCTTGCCTTCCATCATCGATAGGGGAAACAAGGAGCTATCCCGGGTTTGTCCTAGAATCATCTAAAAGCTTGTCAAAAGCACTGGTTCTGATGGAGGTTTTCTACCGCCAGACATGGAATAGGTAAAGGAATCAAACGCGGAATCCTATTGTACCTTACATTTTGAAACGGGACATATTTCTACCCCAGGGATGCCTTTGAGTGTGTTGTGCATTTTATCATGTTTCCGGAATGATTGAGGATTGAAAACAAGACATATTTGGAAACGAAACTGCAACTTTTTTATTGGAATGAGAAATGCTTAACAGACTCGAAGAAACGATTCCTAGGACACACCCTAGGTCATCGCGGGACAAACGACTCAACTTCAGGAAAAGAAAGTCCTAGACTCGACTTGACTAAGATAAGAAAACAGATCCCGACTCATAATTTCAAATCTGGTCATGAGCTTTCCCTTGTTCAAATTTGTCGGCTTAGATGCTCGGCTCGGTCCTTGATCCCTTTGATGGTCTGCCTTCATCCTGAGGTAGTCCTCTGAGGATCTATGCCAGTGATGAAGGTTGGTGAATCGAATTGTCCTTTATTAACTTCGTTAACGAGAGGAGTACATTCTAGAGCAAGACTCTCGACTTGAATTTCATTCTTCGGGTTTGGCAAGAATTCAAAGCAATCCACAAATATTTTCCTGATAAACACCCCTTTCAAGTGACATGGGCGGATAAGGTGGGAATAATCGACATTGTCTTCGACAGAAACAACGTTGACGTGATCGCCAAATGGATTGGTGATGTTATTGGGTTTGACAGCTGGGATTGGGAGTGTTCCATTCTCGATCATGTCTTGAATTTCGTGCTTCAGTCGATAGCACCTTTCAGTATCATGGCCTTTCCCTTGATGAAAGGCACAGTAGGCATTTGGTTTATACCATTTACCTTGTTGATCAGCGGGAGGGTCCGGAGTTGGACCAATAGGCTTTAGCTTTCCTTGGGCTATGAGCCTTTGGAGAGCGTATGTATAAGTGCATCCGATATCGGTGAATGCCCTAGGTGTTTGGCGCTGCGACGTCTTCGATTGCCCTTCTAAGAGATTGATGGCTTCATCAATATGGGCCGTTGCTGGGGCCTTGCCCTTAGACGATGAGGCCCCTTGGTACCCTTTCGGCTTTTCAGCCTCTGCCCTTATGACATCATCTTCTACCTTTATCCCGATTCTTATCAATTCTTTGAAAGAGCCGAAATTCTGGTATTTTAGAGCATTGCGGTAAATAGGTCGTAGATTCTTTACGAACTTATCTACCATTTCAACTTCATCAGGCTTCTTGGCTAATTTCACGCTTTCAGCGCGCCATCTTGCAAGGAATTCAGTAAAGCCTTCTTTGTCTTTCTGTGTCATCACCTCCAATGTTCTTATATTGGTTTGAATCTCAACATTATCAGCATAGTGCTTACAAAACTCCACCGTGATATCTTCGAAAGTAGGGAAGTTCTTAAGGTCCAGATTGTAGAACCACGCCTTCGGGTGTTCATCCAGAGATTGAGCGAAAATTTCGGAGAGCATGTCGCAGTACTCCCTTCGATGCTAAGTACCCCTTATAGGCCTTAACATGGTGGACCGGATCTTCTGTGCCCTTAAACTTTGGGATATCAGTGAGTACCATGTTCGTGGGCAACTTATCCTGAACTGGGGCATAGGCCCTAGCATTCTCATAGTTGATGTTCTTCCCCTGGGAGAGTTTCAGACGGTCTTCAATGAACTTGAACCGTTTCTCCAGATCAGTCAGAGGTGGGGTAGATGGAGGGGAATCTTCACACACCTTAGATTCGATTGCATCCATTCGGGTCATCATGAGGTTCACGGCCTCAGTAAGCTTGTTAACAGCATCTTCCATTGCTTGACGTCGGGTTTTTGGCGGCCTTTCTACAAGAAAACCCCGTACTGAGTCAATATTCGAATGTAAGAGCCCCTGCACACTTAAGGACACGACTCCAACTTGACTCAAACAAAGACTCGACTTGAGATTGACTAACCAGAGGTTCGACTCACGGTTTGATTTAGACATCGGTTCATTTTAGACTCGACAAAACGACATGACTCGAACTGTCATAACTCGATTCTAAACTGGACTTGGTGTGACTAAACCCGTGATTGGGCTAACATAGCCCATGGGTTCGAGTGAAACGTCCTAAAGGGCCTAGCTTGGACGTTTTTTGTGGACTATCCTAGACCAAGAGGTCGACCAACATGACTTAGAGCCCAAG
This sequence comes from Silene latifolia, assembly GCF_048544455.1. Taxonomy (NCBI): domain Eukaryota; kingdom Viridiplantae; phylum Streptophyta; class Magnoliopsida; order Caryophyllales; family Caryophyllaceae; genus Silene; species Silene latifolia. The sequence continues at coordinate 176,246,827 of NC_133527.1, read as the reverse complement.
AGGTGAGCTTGGGTGACCCAACAAGGTCGTGTTCTAGACTCTTAGAACGAAACATACCCGGCCTAACACGGCCATGACCCGGACACGACTCGACGCATTTCATGCTTGGTTGAGGTTCGAGGAACATGTTGGATTGATTTTGAAAAAAAAACGAATGATCGATTTGAAAAATGAGATTTGAAATGGGCAGCATGCCGGCTATAAAAGTTCATTTTGGCCGAAAATTCTAGTTCTATTTGGGCAGCATTCCGCGTTTTTAAAACCATGCTAGTTTGAAAGTAAGTTTTTCAAAAGTTCGGTTTTGAAAAGGACATGGGAATTTTCGAAAATAAAGACTCGGAAAAACACGTTGCACATTGTCATTCTCATGTTATAAGGATGTATGCTCCTAGACATCTCTAAGTCTCGGCAAGTCTTCTATAAGAAGGTCTATGCCCTCCATCCTTTTGCGGTCTTATAGAGCGAGGTGTCTTAAGGTAAAGTACCTAGAAGATCGTCCCCACCCCCAAGAACCACGCGAGGCGAAGTGGAAGCGAGCAAAGTGCAGCTTCCTAGCATAGTGGGACGTCGCCCCCCACGCATCACGAAGAAACGCTGGGACGGCCCGGGTAAGTCCTTAAGGGTTTATGCATGAATCGTAGCACTATGAGTAATGTTTTACTTTCCAACACTTTCTTTTCAAGTTTCACCTCGGAGGAAAAGACCCTAGAAACACAGTGTAACTAGTCCTCTTTTCCCAAAGAGTCGCCAAATCGTGGACAAGGCCCTCGGGAACTGCGTCCGCGGGATCCACACCAGGCATAATCGACTCGAGGTTCTTTCGAATCGAATTAAGACATATTAGAGTCGCCACCAAGTTTTTTGGGAACTTGGAACCGTTCAAGTCAACTTTACACCTTTCATCGAAAAGCATAAAGCCAATCGACTACGAGTGATTAAAGATAAAGACTTGTACCCTATATCACTCGATTTGAATGACTCTCGTAATCCAATGGTATTTAGACGGATCCACAAACCATAGATCTTGAGTAAGGGGTGAGGGTACGTGTTGGGAAGCCCATAAGGACACCCAACCCCGCCCGTCGATAACGGCCTCTACTAAGTCAAGTGTCGGATTTCAAACAAGGTCATAGCTACTGCGATGTATGATATGCAAACGTTGTTTTAACCCTAACATGTGACAACAATCTCTATGTCGTTTTAGATGCAACTAAACTAACTTTGTCAAAGTTGTAATTTAGCATGTGGGTTGATTGATCTAACAACATACAAAACAAAGCAAACAAGGCTTAAGGGGGAATGGGGGAGCCGTTGGGATCTACCTATTACAAACCAGGCATTTCATGCCGACACAACAACGAATTAAAGATACAACTCGATCTAAATACAATTGCTATATACAACGCAATACACGACAACACACACGGCCATTTGGCCTAGAAAACCGCGCACAAGAAGGGTGACTCACGGCCTACATGACACACGGCCTTGGGTCACTCCTCGTAATGCGTGCTCGCGCTTAATCTCATTGAATTAGACATAGGGCTACGCACCAAAGCATGCATTAGCATAAACCGGGCCATGTTGCTTTAAACAACATGCGGTTTACTACGCTCCTACAAGCATTGGGAACAACCGTCTAACCAAACAAGACCAAAGTTTTTAGAAAAGGTTTTGACTCAATAAAAGTAAAACAAACTTGAAAGATTACAACTCGATAAACAAACTGTAAATTACAAGCTACAAAACAACAAAGAACAAAGGATAAACAAGGAACGGAAAATGAAACGAGAAAGGCAAGACACACGGCCAACTCACGGCCCAACCAACGGCTAAGACAAAGTCAACCTAGTTCCTAAGTTAGATTAATTGGTTAGATCGAATGATTGCGAAAAGGGATAGGAAACAAGTTAGAAAACGAGTTTAAAACGATGTTGATTGATTGTCGCATGAGGGTGCATTCTACACGGCCTAAAGGGTCTAATTAGGTCAAATTCGCTAATTAATTTAACTCATCAAGTGTCAATAAGAAGGTGCTAATCACGCACTCTTATACTAGCGAGAAATTAGGTGAAAGAGAGAGATGCATTCAATTATTTACAGAATCGTCGATTGATTTTATAACTTACGTCGAAGCCACCTATCGTGTCTAATTAGATTATTAAATTAATTTAAAGTCATCTAAATACGTCATAGGTTAATAATCAGAGGTTAAACTAACATACAACGGGTCCTAGGGTATGTCGATTTGGCCGAAACAATAAGGAGGTCGAGAGCGACGAAAGTTAGACAACTCGTTTTATTTATGCCCTACCTTGAACACGAGGATATGTAAATGAGACGGGGGTGTACGACCGACAGAAGGAGCAGTTTCTTTTCCCATCTCAAGTCAACGCGGGTGTTCATGGTGGTACTTTAACTCATACTCGGACTAACTAGTTTCATAGTTAATTTAAAACAAACGATAAACAAAACAAAAACAAACGAAAAACAAACTATAAAAAAGGCATAAAAAAACGAAATAAAAAAAGGAGAGAAAAGGGGATTTGATGCACCCTCAACCTACATGTATCGTTGACACCGTCTTGGGTCGTAATCGATGGTAGATTTTATCTCGAGAGGCCGTCGTCGACGAAGAATAAAGCAAACACGCGTTTTGGAAAGTTTCTGGACAGCGATTTTAAAACAGTGATATCTCCCTCGTTTCACGACGAAAATTCGATTCGAAAGATGTTTTGGAAACTAGAAAAAGAGGAGAACAGGAATATTAAAGCAACCCCTGCTCGTTTTGGGTTATTGGGCACGAAAAACGAGCACAAACAGAACTGGACAGACAAGAAGAAACCGCGAAAACAGAGTGTTATTTCACTCTGTTTTTCGAGGGATTTCGTGTACTCTCAAGGGCAATTTGGCTCGTAATTCTTTGTCTAATGTGTATATGGATGTTATGTGGTTAATTAGGAACAAGAAACTCGAGTTTTTATGGAGGTTTGATGGAGGAACGAGCGAGTTTTCGAAGGGGACACACAAACAGTTTCAGTTTGTGTGTCGGTTTGGTTTAGGGTTTTTGAAGGATGTTTAGGGTTTGTTTCTGAGGTTTAAAGCTTGTGGGTGATGGTTGTATGTATGGAGAACTTAGAGGAATGAATGTATGGTGAAGGGGTGGTATTTATAAGGAGTTAAAGTAGGTTAAAAGAGAGGGAGAGGCAATCGGGCTCAATCCCGTATGGCTGCTGTCCATCGGTTTTTTTGAGGGTTTGAGGGGGGTTTTCTTGGTGATTAAGGTAAGGTAATATGGGTAGGATATTAGGGTATGGGTTAGGGTTAATGGGTACGGGTTTTGGTAGTGTTTGGAGCGGGTTTGGGCTCGGGAATTGAGCTGCCAAAACAGGGGCTGCTCGGTTTATGCGTGGGCTGGTTGGGGTTGTTTGGGACGAGAATTTGGGCCATGGTTTGGGGGGTTCGAACAAGGGTGGATGGGTAGAGGCTTAGGTGGGTTAGTGTACTCGAGATTCGTGCCAATTCGCAAAGGAAACGGGCTCAAAAACCGAGCTAAAATCGAGCTTAAAAACACACGGTTGAAACGAGTTTTCTTCGCTTTTAAATCGATTTTTCAAATCAATTAACCCATTAAAATAAATGATTTTTCAAACCAAATATATTCATAAAATGATTTTTCAAATCAAATATTTATTTTATTTTCAATAAAATAAACTTGGGAAAATAAATTCAAAATAAAATAAATTAAATTGAATTTACCTAAAAAAAGCTTTAATTTAAATATCATTTAAATTAATAAAATGAACTCACTAAAAAACATTAATTTAAATATCATTTAAATTAATAAAATGAACTCACTAAAAAAAAACATTAATTTAAATATCATTTAAATTAATAAAATACTTCATCGACGACGCCCATTCTACATCGTAAAACGAACCCAAATAATGACAATGACAACTACATAAATACATGTGTCCTATCATCATCGGGTGTTTGTCGGGTTCTCTATAAATTCCAATATCGACGGATACGGGTATCTACAAATTTCATCTAAGCAATAAAACAATTCGATTACTTAGACCGTATCTTATTTAATCAAATTATAATGAGATACGTAAATATTACTTCCAAAATCGTCCGTCAATTTTAAGTAATTTAATTAACCCGTATCGTCATACGATCAATTAAATAATCAATTAAGAGTGTTACCCTTTAGGTATGACCTAAGGGGATCAACTGATCACCACCGTCGCACGACAGTAATGTCAAACTCTAGTCAGCCAATCATTACCGATATGTGTGGACCAGTTGACAGTAAAATATTACTTTCCAATTTGTATTCTTAAAATGAGACTTAAACATGTGATCATCATGATCGACAGTTGTGATCACATTATTGTCGGAGGACACATATTCCAACAATCTCCCACTTGTCCTCGACAAGTGTGCGTCACCAATTCTCTTGTCCTATTACTATCTCCCACTCAAGGCAAGGTGTCTTTCAGGTCTTACTTGCAAGTGATCATATCGAGAGTGGTTTCCTCGATCTGGAGAATAACTGATTGACCGGATTTATCTACCATAGATATCATCCGAGCCTTGCCATGCATTTCCAGTTCATTACTCCTCGAGTGGCCCTGAGATATTGTTATAACCCTGACAAGGGGTGGACAATTCCTATCGCACTTATTCCTTTCGACTAGCCACAGCCATCATAACCCAAAATATGCCCATTTGACCCCATTTACGAAGGTCGTAGTAACACAAATCAAAGTTAATCTGAAACTGTGCCATCTTAGGCAAACAGTCTTTAGTCAAAAGAATCGACTCATTAGAATACTATAGTAGCTCTCGCCACGACCAGGCTATATAAATTTGCCAGAACTCTATAAGCGGTCATAAGGCCCGACAAGGTGTTCCTAACAGTCTGCCTATGTGATCGACTAGTCATCACACATGACTCCATGACACTTGAACTTGCCATCAATCGCATCACATTCTAGTCACTTCGAGACGTCACCTCATGTAAGTAACTATGGGCGAATACAATGCTAATCCGCGTTCACTTTAACGGGTTTCAATTGTCTCTACAACCCGTTTGGATGTAACAAAGTATAAGGTGAGTTAATAATAACTCAAACGACAAATGTCGACATCACATTCGGGTAGTCAATACCGTATTACAACCTTGTGATGCATATCGTAAGTATGTAAACACTAGTTGATTGCAATAGAAGTTTAACATACCATGTGTTCAAACTTCTTTTATCGCATT